>NC_056476.1:27748351-27977021 GCF_008729295.1 Plectropomus leopardus | reverse complement strand
CACATTGTATTGCTCTGCGCACAAAATACACTTTCCAAAATCAAGCTTTAAAGAAATATTATATATTAATATGATTTTTTTACTTTGATTATTTTTTTTTTAAATCAGTCCGAATCAAACATATCAAATATTCATTTATTTTCAGAATTTTAACCCTTTAAATGCCAACTTTTTGACTTGATGCCACTATCTTTTTACATGAAAAAGAAAAAGAATTCTTTTCAATTTACTACATTCACAGAAGATTATTATTATTATGTTTATCACAGCCTGAATGGGTACACTTAATTTAACAGTATGAATATCACAATTTTGCTTTAACAGTCTATTTAGATTTATGGTAGCAGCTGAGCTGGAAATTCCAAAATTAATCAAAAATACACAACAATGCCAAAATGTATGCCATATGCATGAACACAGCCAAAATGATCAAAACATAAAGAATAAAAAGCACGTAAAATGCACTCAGCAGTCCGTTAGCGTTAACATCTTTCTCTTGTTGTGGTATGTATTTTAGTTTACTTGCAAAGTCATTGGATGAATCTCACCACCTCTTTGACTTGAGTGCATGTTTCACGACTGTGAAATTCAGTCTTTAATATGCAGCTATCGTCTCCAAGAGCTTGTTTATTCCTGCTATTAACATACATTTCGGAACATAAGTGGACAGTCAACACATCTGTTCATGACTGTGTCTATCATCCGTCTCCAGCTGAACACTTGTTTTCTGATTTCATTACTGCCAACATCACACACTAAAAGTTCAAAGGGCCTTCGCACAGCTGTTGTGTTCACACTCTAAATACATTAATTTACAAATTAAAAATGATACAATATTTGTAGTTTTGTAGTTCTTTGCTTAATGTATGTGTGGTGGGAGAACCACAAACATCCAGACTGACTTATTTAGAGACCTTACTTCTCCTCTTTGGCACTGTCTAGAAGGTGGAATTCAACTGTGTAGAGAATAAAAGCGAACATGTATGTCAAAGAAAGATAATACTTTAATAACACAAACACAGGATATTATATAACATTCTGTAGGGAGGACAAGAACCAGCAAGCGAACTGACTCGTGCTCAGATCGTATTGTACCTATCTGATAGCCGCAAGGTGAGATTAAACTGTGCAGAGAACAACAACACACAGGTATGTTGAGGGGAAAAAAAAAAACAAAAAAAAAAACTCAAATTATTGTTCCGTAAGGTGGAAAAAAAAGGATTACAAATGAAAGCGAAAGAAATTTTTCCTTTACTTCCAGTCAGAGAGGGTTGAGGCAAAGCAATGTTACATATTTGGGAAGTGCTGATCATATGACTGGATAAATGATATGTGTTATCCTGCACAAGTTGTGTGAGATATTCTAAACCATGAATTGGATATAGTTTTGCTGTTGTTAAATGTGGTCCTCATTTACTTCAACTAACTGCCAATGTTTGAAGTTTTTGGATTCTCTGATCAGCCAAGACATGCAAAAATAACTAAATATTCTTTACAAATAAAGGTCACAAGGCATGAGTAACTGATAAAAATGATGATTTTATGTGTGAAGTATTCCTTTATCAAGAGTCTGTAGCGTTTTGAGGGTTTTTTTTATTTGAAAACTTAATTGTAACATTAATTTTTTTAAAAGGATCAAGGAAGTTATGTTAATTTTTATTTTCCTTATGGAGTGAAGTTGTGGGTATTGAAGAAACTAGCCCAGCTGCCATTTCTAAAATAACATAGTATAAGAGCTGACTTTGTCATTGGGAGTTGGAAGGGATATGGAATGAAGTGACACATTAGTGAGACGCCTGCCAAGCTGTAGAGCACTGTTTAAGACGAAAAAAACAAAACAAAACAAAAGCTGCTGTGATACTGCAAGTCATCACTACCTTTCTAGCAGCTTTTTAGCCCACAAAAATGGGTGCTTTTTAACAACATATCACTTTGTTTCCTGCCAGAAGAGTGCCATCAAATGTGTTTTTTGTTGTTGTTTTCTCCTTGCACTTTCTGCCAGGATAAAGCCATCTAGTGGTGTAGAGGAGGGTATATACAGGTATGCAGGGTATACCCATCTCTTTTTCTAGCCATTCACAGTACACTGGCCTATTAGCCAAAAAGCCACTGGAATATATAGGACAGTATACCCACTAAGGTACCTACTGATACTACACCCACCTCATCAACTACCCTTAAGCCATTGGTGCAATGAAAAGTATCTAGCCCACCTTGAGCTTTGTTTTTTTTTTCTAGGGTTGATAGCTTAATACATGCTTCTAGTATTAAATCCTTTCGCTACTCGTAAGACAGACAGCATTGAAAACAAGTAATTGATGTTTTCTTTTGTTTGTGTGAATAGAGATCAATCGCTACAGCAATGGCTCTATCCGGAGTGTGTATGAATATCGTCAATGCCCGTCATATGAAAGATGGCCGTGGGACCCATGACAACCCCGAGCGGTTTCTCAACCAAGACTACGAGCAGCTGAAACAGTACTGTCTTATCAAACGGGTGAGGTACATTGACGACATGTTCCCGCCTGACAGGAGATCCATCGGTGAAGGGGTACTGTCCCCTTCTGACCTGGCGAGAGTAGTGTGGCTGAGACCAACAGTGAGTATTCAGGTCTTTGATCCCATAAAACACTGAATGTTGATGGTTAAGAGAGTGAAAGTTCTCTTTTGCTTAATGCATTAAGCAAAACAGCATTATTATGTCAGCTCAACACTTATTTTGGTGGCACTAGCAAACCTTTCACATAACCATCACTGAATCGTGTTAATATTTAAAAAGTACTGCTTGATGTACTGTATTGGTTTATAAAAGGTGCTGTCAACAATTCCTCTCTCTCAGAAAATTGTTCCCAACCCATATTTTGAAGTTGATGGCGTCTCCAGGTTTGACTTCGGTCAAGGCTTAATTGGTAGGAAAATTTCTTTATGCGTAATAATTCATAAATTGTCTGTCCATCAATGCAATCTTGAGATGCAAGCACAGACCACAGACTACAGTAGGGCTCAGAAGATACTGTACTAATGTGTTTTCTGCACTCTTTCACTCAGGGGACTGCTGGTTTCTTGCATCTATCGGAGCTCTGACGTTCCAGATTGACATCCTTAAACAGGTTGTCCCTCTTGAACAAACATTTGATGGGGACTACTGCGGACTGTTCCACTTCAGGGTAAACCGACAATCAATGCCAGCAATATTTGTCTAAAAGTAGGCTAGCTTCTGCTAAATGGTTCATTGTGCCACAAAACATATTCCCTCCTCTCTCAATTACTCAGTTCTGGAGATTTGGAAGATGGGTGGATGTTATCGTTGATGACAAGCTACCGACAATTAATGGCAGGCTAATCTTCGTTAGCTCCAAAGATCGAGCAGAGTTCTGGCCTGCTTTGATGGAGAAAGCCTATGCCAAGTATGAAAAAAACAATGTACTGTTTGTCATTAATTGCATTCTCAATGTGATATTTGTATCTTGGCAAGTAATATCACACCCTCTTGTGTCAGAGTGTGTGGTTCCTACTCGGACATGAATGCTGGAACTCCTGCTGAGGGTATGGTGGACTTCACCGGCGGTGTTCACTTGTGTTTCGATCTGCAAAACCCTCCCCCAAACCTGTGGGAACTGATGTACAGAGCTGGCACATCCACATCATTGATCGGTTGCGGTACATTGCAGGGGGTAAGCGCAAATAAACCCCTCAAAACTAACACTGTCTGATTCTTTTTGCTTTTAGAACTCACACAGATCAGGGGCCCGTTTCAAAAAAGCATCTTAAGGCAAATATGATCATAGCCAAAGAATGTGCTAACATAACCATAGTTAGAAAGACTGTTTAAGTATGATCTTTCAAAAACATTGTTTTTATGTTTTGCATTTCCACAACAGCAGCCTCATTCTTTGGTATTTGATCGACGAACGCTTGATGTGATGACCTTTCTGGCTCCCAACGTTTTTTTTTGTCAAAAGCAGCAAACTAAACACATTATGATGGCAGTGTTCCATTTACAGGAGGTGTGTAAACTCCCTGTTCATACATGCACATGGACTGAAAGACTAGAGAGGTGCTAGGATGTCAGCCTCTCAAGTCTCAATAAATCAGGGACATGCTCACTGAGATAATGTATATAAAAAATGACCGACAAATCTTTTTTTTGTATCCGCTGCGGCAACAGATGTACACGGCTCATACTCAACATTTCCTTATGCGATTTGAGTGTTTAAATAACACCTGAAAGCTACAGACTCGCCAGAGGAAAAGGACATCCTGCTGCTTTTGAATCTGTATGTGTAAAGTAAAAAGTAAAGTGTATGTCAAGTGAAAACGACCGTTACAGCGCTATGGCTAGTCCAAAGTGCTACACCTATGGCATTCTCTCAAATATCTGACATTTTAGATTTTTTTTTTTAAGGTAGTTACTTTATTATTGTTTGTTTGCATAAGTTAAGAGTTTTTTTTATTTATCTTTATGTGGTAGAAGATAGCGTGCAGTCAGGGTTCTGCGTGGGTGCACTCTAATTAGATGTGAAAGCCGTTGGTGCAGCTGTCACACACAGCAATCCAGTTCATTTTGACTCTTCATATAATTTTCACATTTTATTTGGCTCAATGCACAAAATTTGTGAAGGCATGCTGATCTAATGAGGTTAGCTAATTAAAACATTAACATTAACAGCGAAGAAAGGAAAATAACAGTGCCCTAGGGATAACTATTCTGTAGGCTATACCGGGAGTTAGTGTTGCCCTGATTCCCTTGTCAAAAGCCTATGGGATTTTTGCACTGGTTTTTGGATTATTGTAGATAATAAGATCTGTAGCAAACAAATGTTTATGATAGTTACATGTTTTATTCAGCAAAAAAATCTTCACAAGTGAACAGCTCTTTTAAGTCTTTATGCAATCACCAGAATAAAAAAGCTAACGTAAGCCTATAAATGAACTACACCACGGTCACATGACTAAACATCCCTCCCAAAACAACTGTAAAGCCATGTTTGGTGTGATGACATTTTGTAGTCTCATTAGCCACTTGTCAGCAACCACCTTTTTTAAGTCACAAAAGCACCATAGATTACTGGTGGGGTATTTATTGATGTATTTTATGTCATAAAAAAATTAATTCTTGAGCACGTGTAAACCACAGACCTTATTTCAGGCTTCTGAATAAAAAAAAAAAAAAAAAACATTCACAAAAAATCTTTTGACACAAGGGAACAGGGTGCTGAAATTCCAACTACTTTCTATGTTGTTTAACTAATTCCTGTGGCACTCTATATGAATCATTATTTACGGCTGAAAATGTCATGTTCTAGGACAGTGTACCTGCTAAACTAAATGACCTAACAGCTCTTTGTAACTATGACTTGTTTGAACATATAAGGCTAACTTTCAAGCTAAATTACACATACGTTTTAATGTTTTTAGTAGCATCAATATTTTTGTCTATCATTACTTTTTTCCTTAGCTATGTTTAATTTAAGCGAAATGTTAAATCTATGGAGCCTACGGTTCCCAATCAGTGATTAAGATACACAAGAGATAGACCATCACATGTTTGTCTTATGTTAACTTCATTTATTTTGTGGTTAGTGAAAAGTATGTCATGTAAGATCACTTGCAGTTATAACACACAAGGTGTCTCCTTCTTTTAGGAGACATCTGCCAACACTGTGTTACCAAATGGACTGGTTCAAGGCCATGCCTACACTGTTACAGGTTTGAAACAGGTAAAGAACTCCATGTGTATTTAAGGTATTATGCAGTATATTACCAGCAGTTAGCAGTTTAAGCTCTGCAAATGATTGGGTTGATTTATAGAGTTTTAGGGTAAAAAAGGTCTTAAGTTGGCCTCTACTGTATATTTGTATATATTAAAGGAAGTAAGCACATATTCAAGTACATATATTTTTATGGCAAATAACAAATTCTGTTTTCTCTGGTTATTACTAATCAGGTGATGAGCAGAGGGGAGCTGGTAAACCTGGTGCGCTTGTGGAACCCCTGGGGCAGAGGAGAGTGGAACGGAGACTGGAGTGATCGGTAAGAACAACATTGAGTGCTGTGACTGTTTCACTGATAAATCACTCTGACTGAGGAAAGAAAACAGATTATTATCTTTGGCAACATTTGTTGCACACACATTTCTTAGGAATGCTTAGTCAACAATTTGTCTGCTTCTTGACTCTAATCTCTACAGTGACATATTAAATAATTATGTTTTTGTAAGTCATGTGTAAGGGACTTTGGGACATTTTGAACATACATGGGAAACATTTGTTGTTGTTTGTTGTTGTTTTACCATAAAAACCCTCTCATAATTACAATACGGTTGTACCACTTAACAGCAAAACATGACCACGGAGGCCAAGTTTTGACAGCTCCTCTTCATTCATATCTTGGAGGCTGTAATAAAATAAAGATGTGATTTATTTTATATCAGTGAATGTAAATCTATGCTGGTACACTGTCATTGCTTTTCATTTTAGCCAGATGAACAATAACTGTCTTAGTTTTTCCATCCAATCATTACTGCACTCAACCTTACCCACTGATTGCAGCAGGTTACAGGTTACAGGTTAGGCTGATACATCCAGTTCACGGGTCATCCAAGTCATGCTTGATCTGTGTGCTCTCTTAAGTTTGATATCTTTCTTATGTGCAGCTTTATTTTTGCGTGACATCTAATATAAGCATGTTATCTAAGTTTGGAACAGAGCCTTGAAAAGTCTCTGTCTGTTTTGTTGTCTTGGCTATTTGCACAAAACTGGTTTTGGAAGTTTTCAGTTCTGACGAGCTGACTTTTGTGCTTGTTGACATTTTGTCAACAGATGAACTGTTTGCTTTTTCAATTAGAGCTAAGTATGTGTCAAGCACCCAAAACACTGGATTTTTAAATATTTTTCAACTTCATACTTTACTATGACGTTTTTGATCATTTTTGGACGACATTTTATATTATGAAGATTTTTATTAATTCTGGTCTACATACAATGCTATGATTTTTTTTCAAATTTTTTCCACGATTTTTCGATGACATGGTATACTGTGACATTTTTATGGTTTCTGAATTTGGATTTTACAGCATCTTAAGTTTGTTTTTCTCAGACCTTCTGTCCTTTCAAACTCCATGCCACAGGTTTAAAAGTTTTACATTACTACGAAAAACGTCCAGGCTCCATGCCAAAGCTGAAATTATTCCTCATCTAAAACTACCACACAATGGCCAGGATTTGTGCTCAAAAACAACCCTACTCACCAGTGTGCACTATTGGGCCTGCGCTTGAGCCCACTATTTGAATAGTGACTTGCATCCTGATTAGGGTTGCAGCAAAATACCAGTTTTAAGGTATGCTGTGATATTAAAGTCAACCATTACCATAACATGTACATTTGCTTATCTTCGGTGTTGAAAAAAAAATGCAATTTGACGGAGAATCCCACCTTTATTTTAGTGATTTTCAAAAGGTAGAATTTATAAATACACTTCCTTTAAAAAAATGATAAAACGCTTGTTCAACCAAAACTAACTCTTCTGTTTTCATTCCACTGTGATGCCTTGAAACCCCAATATTTTCAGGACGGTTATTATACCCTGAAAATCTCATACTGTTGCAGCAGTACTCCTAATGAGAACAATTGATGAAAATATTGCCTCTCCTCTTTCTTCACTAAAAGCTCACCTTTATGGCAAACTGTGAGTCCTGAGGATCGGAAAATGTGCCAGTCAGTGGCTGATGATGGAGAATTTTGGTAAGCAAGCTGAAATCAACTTTTGACAATTTTTTGTTGTCTCAACAACTTTTGTGTAAACATTTAAAACTGACTGTACCACAGTTTTACATACAACAAGTACAAAAAAGTAGGTACCTGTAATCACTAAATGCTATCCATACATATTGTTTCATAAAGGATAAATTTCTATGGTGGCAAAGACAGGCATTATTATTGAGTGATGATGTACAAAGTAATTCAGTGTAACTATTTAATTGTAATAAAATGTAGATTGAGGTTACAATTTCATTTCAATTTCAGTACATCTAAAAATGTTTCTCCAGATTTCATTTATCCACATTTCACTTGCATGTTTTATCTCAACTGACTTTTCTTTGATGGATCAAGTGAATTTAAAGGCCATAAGCGGGCCGACAGCGAGCGCTCGCAGCCCTTGTTGCCGATGTTTTTCTTCTGCCATTGTGCTCTTAACAGAAACATTTCCTGATGGTTTGTGCTGTTGTTCACTTGCACACAGTAAATATGATTTGTTCTTTCGTTATTGGGTTGTGTTGTTAATGTGCTAACTAACTAGTGTTCTTCCAATTTCCCATTTTGAGTGACTATTACAGACAACCTCTGTCTGCTGGTATGGGGGCGTATTTCCTCTCACGCAGGCACAGAACATACGTGCTGGTTGGCCGTCAGTTTGATGTGTTCCTGTGAAACTCTTTGGCCAAGACACGGTGACATGAGGCGACACAACAGGGCGTCACGGCCTTTAGATTTAAAAAATGCGTCATCTAACCGAATCTCTGACATTGACAGGGTGACTGAGGCAGACTTCTGTAAGTTCTATTCAGATCTTGACATCTGCTGCCTTTGCCCTGACTTCCTTGATGGAGCTTCCTCTTGCCACTGGAAGACCTCCTACTATGAGGGGAGATGGGTTGCAGGAACAACTGCCGGAGGATGCATGAATAACCTCGGTACGCCCAGGACATCTGAATTTATGCAAAACTGTCCCCTCCAAAGCAGTAATGGAGACTCGAGTGCACTAACAAAAAATGTAATGATTGTGTACAAGCAGTGCAACACTTTTTAAATGTTTGCATTAGGGGTGTCAACGTTTACAATTTTTTCTACACGTGTAAACGGGACTTCTAATCAACGTGTACCCGGTTACACGATTTATGATCTTTTTCTATCGCAGTTGCGCTATATAACCACTAGATGGTTCTGTCTCCATTCAAATACCTCCTAATCTCATTAAATCAAAGCCATTCCAGTAGTTAGTTATCGCACAGAAACGTTTATTCAGCGAACAGAACTTAAAAAGTAGGCAATCCATCTCACCATTTAAGGCTTAGACCTACTTATGACAGAAAGTAAAATGAGTTGAAAATAAAATCATCAATTTTGACAGACAAGAAAACGTACAAGTGAAAGCTGGAAAAGGTTTAACCTTCTTTTTTAATCATTGTTTTAACTATTGCTCACTTTTGTACAATATATTTTTTTAAGCTCCGCTTGTTCATCGCTTGTTGCTTGTTGTCCATGCGGCCCCGAGTCAACTTGAAGTGACGCGACACTGGTGGCTGTGGCTGCGTTTTTTTTTAAATATCAACGTAACATTGCCACCTGTGCATGTATTATGTATGCGGATAACTGCATTAGTGGGAACATTTAAGTGTATAGTTAGTTAATGTTATTATCTTAAGCTTTCAGGCAACATTATCACCCCTAAAAATACTATTGGTGAGAAATGAACGAGGAGGAGGAGAGGAAAAAATGACGGGTAAACGGTTATTGATTTTTCTGAACGGTTATGATTTGTTATCCGTGTACCCGTTTACACGTGTAGATGTTGACATCCCTAGTTTGCATGTTAAACTGCATTATTCATTCATTCTGTACAATTTAATTGACCATTAACAAATAGTAAAAAAAATCCAATTCACCTTTTTAGAAGTAATCAGATTCAGTAAACAGATTCACCCTTATCTTGACAAAATTGTAAAATGCTAAATTGTTTGACTCTTTGCCATCCAGACACTTTCTGGACTAATCCACAGTATCGGGTCAGGATTGATGAACTGCTGAGTGAATGTTCTCCAAAAAAAGATGACAAAAACATGCTGGTGTCTCTGATGCAAAAGCCTGACAAGAGAAACAGGCGCTTGGTCCAAAATCTTCACATTGGATTCTCTATATTTGAGGTAAAATTACCTTATTTTTGTTATATTAACAGTGTTATAGATATATCATGTGTTGGCAAAGGAAGCAGCTGTTGAAGACAGTCGAATGAATCAAAGCAAAAATAAAACCATTCTGTGGCACTGTGAACGATGTCGGTGCCAAATCATAAAGTTAGCATTTATGTTACATTGCTCATCTCATTAAGTTTTAATAATGTATCATTATTTGAAGTGATGTCTATTTGCATTGTTTATATGTTTTCACAGATTTATGATTTAACTCAAAGTCTTTTTTGTCTCTCACATGAACTCATTTTCCTGATTTCTTCTAAGGTGACTGAAGAAGTAAGTAAGAAGTTCAGTTTTTAACCACCTGCATTCTGCAGCCCTATTAAAATCTGCATAGAAATGACCTCCACTTCTTATGGGTATTACAGTACAAGACACACAGGGGGAAGTTCCCAGCCGCCTTCTTCAGCAGAAACAAGCCTGTCGCCCAAACAAAAAGCTACATGAATGCACGTGAGGTGATGGAGTTCCTTTTGCTAAAGCCCGGTGAATACCTGATTGTGCCGTCCACCTTCAATGTTAATGAGACAGCTTCCTTCATCCTGACCATCCTCTCCAAGGCAGAGACCCACATCCAGTAAGTCACTCACAACCAGAATCATACTGAACGCATTCAGCACCAAAGGCAAGATCCCTCCACCATCCCAGTCTGCCTCTAATCTGGAAGGCTCCTGACCGCTTTCTTCCTTATTCTCGTTAGTATTCTGTTCACAAGACAGCAGCCTTCCAAAATGCATGGGTCATGCACAACTAACTGGCTCATCAAATGTACGAATTACTGCATTACTTTTCGTAGGAAAACCTATCAATAGTGCATGTGAACTGCCACACATCACATATTACAAAAGCATTTTATCCAAAGAACAAAAACACACTGCAGTTTGACAGGCGGTGTTAGGCAAGTTGAGCTGAAAAACTACACTAATTACTCAGCAGCAAAACTTATGTGTCAAAGGTGCCTTTAAACAACTCCAAAGCACAGAAAACAAAGCCATATTATCTCTCTATCAATGCTCTATTTAAGACTGCAAAAAAGCTGAGCCTCAAAATGTCAAAGTAACAGAGAATTAATGGGATTGGTAACTTAACCCTTAGGGCCCGCTTTAATATTACACACACTCGTATAGTTATGCACACAAAATGCGCTTTACAAAATCAAGCTTTGAAAATCAAATTAAAAAAATATTATACATTAATATGATTTCCTACTTCCATTTAATTTTTAAACCAACACCACTCCTAATCCTAAATATCAAATATCCATCAATTTTTATTTTTAACCTTTAAATGCCAGGTTTTTGTCATGATGCCACTATGTTTTTAGATGAAAAAAACAACACAAAAAATGAATTATTTTCAATATACTACCTGCTAAGTAGATTTTTTCTTCACAGCCTAGTATATGTCAATGATTTGCATCGACATTGATTTTGATCTTATTTGTGCAGTGTCAAATCCTCACACTCATACCACTCTGCACACAAACTATGCTTTTTAAAATCCTATAAACTAATATAAAAACATATGATAATATGATTTTCTGCTTTCATTGAGTTTATTTTTAACTAACATTAGTCTTTATCATAAATATCAAATATCCATCAATTTTCAGAATTTTAACCCTTTAACTGCCAGGTTTTTGTCATAATGCCATGTGTTTTTAGACTAATACCCCCCCCCCCCCAAATATTTTCAATATACTACATGTTAAGTAGATTATTTATTTTTGATTATTGTGAGTCCAGAAATAATACAATGCATTTTTTTTAAGTTTTGATGGCTGTGGGACCAAAATTAATAGTATGGATGTAACAATTTAGTTTCCACAGTGTATTTTAAACTAATTGTAGGAGCTGAGCTGGAAATTCCAAGGTTGAACAAAAATACACAATCTTGCCAAAATGTATGCTATATGCATGAACACAGCCAAATTTCAGAAATAAGGAATGAAAAGCTCATAAAATGTGCCAAACAGTCCCTAAGGGTTAAATGTCATGACTTTCACACGTTACTCCCTCACACTGTTTGTTACCAAAGGGGATCACATGACCGTAACGTGTTACTCGTGTACTGCTGTCTCGTCTTTCTTTCCAGTGAGAATTCTGGTGGCCATAACCACGAGCATAAGGAAGACAAAGAGGTATGATAGATTAAGATAAGATTTTAAGTACATTGGCAATGTTCAAATTATGTTTGTATTGCTGTTATGTTGCACGTTGTTTACTTTGTTAATTGTATTAATAGCATTAGTAACACATACATGTTGAACAGTGCTTTTTTCACCTGAAGCTAAAAGCACTTCATATTTTGCAGCCCATGCAAATCCAGAATGGAGGGGATGACGAAAATAAGAGAATCTTGTTCCGTCAATACTCTGACCAGGTAATTTGTAATTATCTATTACTGAATGAGGTAAAACTATGGTGATTGAGCCTAAGGCCCACTGATGAAAGCTCTTGCATTTGCAGTATATCAAACTGAATTTCTGTGGCAATGCATGGGGGAGAAATCACAAGCAGCGCACACTCAATAAATAATCTGCTCTCACACACACTCTGAAACACACACACACACACACACACACACACACACACACACACACACAAACTGTGCTGTAGTAGCCCTTTCATATCACCCAGGGGCATAGATTTCGTTATAATATTTATGTGGGACACATATAAAACAGGGGTATTTGGGATTCCTCCACCAAAGTTTTTAGTGCTTAACATTCTACTTTCTGGTGATTTTTTAATGCACTGATTGGTGCATTATCTGCATCAATTCAAGATGCAAATGTCTTTAATTTGGTCAAAGTCCTTTGCTACTTTAATGTTTTTATTTGGGGGGGGGGCAAGTGCACAAGTTCTAAAAACAGAGGGGAGCATGTGCCCTGCATCCCCCCTGAGATTTGCGCAGATGATCTCGCAGCTGTAAGGCTCATTGAACAAGCTGATATAAATTAATTCAAGCCATAGTCTGCCAAACACCATAATTTCTGCCAAGGCAATAATTCAACATTTTGAATAATCTGCTTATTTGCTTTGTGGCATTACTGTGTTTTATCGACATTTTAAAAATACTGCTTAAGCTTTGCGCAAATCTGTAATGGACCCGCCTCATGTCATGCAAGCTTTTTGGAAAAGGGGCTGAATAACGCTGCAAATTTAGGACAAATTTTTTTCGATGAAAAAGGGCATGACCATTTTAAAGGGTTCCCTTGACCTCTGACCTCAAGATATATCAATGAATGCCCACTTTATGCAAGTCCCATCCAGTTTTTTCTGTAATTTGATTCCTAATCAAGACAATCTGGTAAGAATTGCTTCACCTTGTCAATATGGACTTCAAAACTGTTTTGAAATGCAAAATAATGGAACTGAAAACATGTGACTAAAAAATGGGCTTCACTATAGAAATTCTGCGATGAATCACAATTTAAGATCTAAGTCATGATTAAAGATATAACGTCAAACACTGTTGTTTGACCAACCTAACTGATGTTTCTGCTGAGCTTACTTTATGTACTGTGTTGCTTGCCTGGATTTAGTATCTACAATATCTACATCTGGGGGTCTCAAAGTATCACAGACCTAAGATCTACAACTCAGTCTCACATCAGGTTAACTCAGTTAACTAGGTTAAATGAATTTTCTAAGTTCAGAAGCCAATACAGAATACACACAATCACCAACTTAGGGAAAACAGAAAGATATGTTTGGGCTATAGGATCATTCTGTCCTGTACAAAATATATTTGTTTGAGACAAATATAAAACTCAGGTATAACCAAAATAAAACTAAACACAAATGTCAAGTAAAATTGCATTAAATCAGCTCTTAGTTTTGCTAAACAGAAGTTAATTGGAAAATTGCTCCAAAAATGCTCTCATTTGCAGTTATCCGTTTTTCATAATTTGGTTTCCTTCCACATAAACTTAAGTTTCCTTAACATCATTAGTCTCTTTTAATCTTGACTTTCTTTGCCTTACATGTTCCTTTAACGTTATTTCTCGACTTTGATTTTCCTTATAAAATCAATTGTAGTAAGTTTTTAGTCTGTCTTGAGCCCCAAAACAAGAAATCACCTGAGATCTTAGTGAATTAAATGCAAAAATATAAGTAGCAATCTTCCTTGATCAAGTCAAATTTAACTCAGTTCCTACCGGCCTCCATGACAGAATGAGGGGCTCCGCGAGCAGCGATGACAATCTGGGTGGTAAGCCAAGCAGCTCCATGATGTCACAGATGAGGTCATCCCTCAAAAAAAAAACCAACCTGCACACAAGTGTGAAGAACAGTCACATATCCATTGCTTAGAAATACAAGAACTAAAAGAACTAAATGTGCATAACACTTACAATAACTTGAACTAAACTGTCCCCCTTCTTCCCCATATACACATTTCAAATTAAATGCACATTCACTTTTAACAGCATTACATGCTATCTCAACTGCTGGGGCATGCACGGTTTTGGTGTTCACGCTGACAGCATTGTTGCTGCAGAGCTGCCGGTTACTGTAACTGTCCACAGTTAAAAGCACATACTCTACTCATTTATGAAGCAGCAACATAGTCCTGCAAATACTTCACAATAAAACACCTTGTGTCATCAATTTAAGGGATTCTGTGGACAGATATGCTGGCAGGGTGCTTTTATTTTGAAACAGACAGGGAAGGTTGATTTCTTCATGTCTGTGACGGATATAGACATTGAAACTAATGTTGCAAATTGTAATCACTTTCCTCAATCGATTATTGGTAAAAAAAAACAAAAAAAAAAAACCTAACAATCCATGGATGAATTTATCATAGTTTGAAAAAAAAACAACATAAAAGCATATTTCAAACAACATCAAATGCATTTTTTTTCCTCAGTCAAAGCTGACAGCAACATATTGCATATACTTTAACAACATTTCATAGCCTATTGATTGATTAAATTTCACATGTTCAATTCAATTTCACATGTTCATGTTCAATTGTTATCATCCCTAATTGAAGCTGTAGTGAAGGGAGGTATAAAGTCAGCGTGACCATTTAAACTCCATGTTCACTGACTATTTTTTGCTGAAAACTATGCACATCACGCAGTAAAAATCTGTGATGTTTTTCTACATGTCCCTAAGCTGAGCAGCCGTGAGCCATGCCTGAGCAGCGCTGCTCACACCGGCACTGTGGCTGCTCTCACGCACGGGCCACGACTGCATGGGTAAGCAGTTTGTGTGCACTGTGGAACCTCTTGTATTTTTTCTCTGCATCCATGTGAACCGGTTAGAGCAGCTTCACTGGTGGAATGAGCAACAGCTCAGCTGCTGCACATCTACAGAAACTAAGTCTTGACAATTCTTTCCACATGGCGTGTGCAGCTTTCAGCAAATATAAACAGTAAAAATGGTCTGTTGATAATTATATTGACTCTATACCACCTTTTACTACAGTTTCAGTGTCTTGCGACATGATGAATTACAAATATACCCTTTTCATTTCTTCCCTGGTGTTTTTCAAACATATCTAATTCAAACTCTATTCAAACATAATTTCAGCAAGCATGCATGCATAGAGGGAAAGACAAACTGCAGGGGAAACATGAAGAAATGTAATGATGGTGAACACGTTACACGTGACACATATTATAGCCACATTAAGTATGTTATGGATAAATTTGCCACAAGGTTACATTTCGTGGACAATTATCCACAAAAGAATATTAAAAAAAATCTAATTTCACACAGAAAAATCCATGTTTTTCCCACCAAAACTTTCAGTGCTTTTTACTAATTCCGTATTTTTTTCAGACCTGGAACAAGTGATTGTGGTATTTCATGACTTTTCCAGGTTTTCGATCATAGACATATAGACCAAGTCTTTGCCGCTCCAGTCCATTGAAACTATGCGTCAGCACAGCCGCCATCTTTTGTCAGTGGCAGCCGCATCTACTCACTGCATTAGACAGTGCAGGCAGAGGTGTATCAGTGATTAATATCATCATAACTCACTTTTTAAAGATTATCAAGCTGTTTGATTAGTTTAAAATGGCAGACATGTATTTATAATATAGAATAACTGGTTAAATGAAAAATGTAAGTTTTTATATCAAAATGCCTGACCCAAAATGCTAAATATTAGCTCTATGAGTAAATATAAATTCGATGACCAATTCACGTGTATATATATATATTGCAAGCATTTTTAGCACAGTGTAACATTGTTGTATTTATGATAATTACAAACAAAATTCTCTAGACATTTTCCCCTAATTTTCTGATAATATTCTTCTAATTTTCCCAAGCGTCTCCCTCCTTTCTAAGAGTATTCATTTGCAAAATAACTTTACATTAATTCCTTGTGCTACCACCATCTGGCAATTATTTTTGCAAGCGAGTAAAAACTGAACACACGTAGAATATATTTCATGAATTAGTCATGGAACTAATATTTACTATCTACATTAGATGCATATCACACACACACACATATATATATATCATACAAGCAAAACTATAGCACAGAAAAAAATAAACAGCTAAAATAAGAGTACTCATTAAAACCGGGAACTGAGGGAACGCTACCATAAGTGATAAAACACCAAAGGCAGGATAGAACCAATAGATAAAAAATAAAAATAAATAAACAAATAGAATATTAATCATAAGATTTAAAAAAATGAATGCAATACAATATTCAATACTCTCAATAGTTGATAAAATATCACTTTAAAAATAAATAAATAAATAAAAATAATATAATATCACGTGAAACAGAGGGAAAAAGTATGAATAAATAAATGGTCAATAAATAAATAAGTAAAATATAAAAAACACAAACATTTGCTGAACCATATTGTTGACAATACAGTGTGTTGCACAGCTTCACACAGGAGTGGAGTGTGTGTTTGTAATTGTGGAGATTTGGTAGTTACAGCTGCAACAACGCTGCAGCGTGAGCACAACAAGCGCGCGAGCCGCAGCCGTGCGCTGAGCTGAGGTTACCCTCGCGCGCTGCTGCCTGTTTGAGCATCTCCGGGTGTAAACTAGCTAGCTAAAGGGTAGCTAACTGGCGAGCCGCAAAAAACAGCAGCTATGTTCTCTTCATTTCTCCAATTATACGTTTCTATTTACACCATGCATTTGAAGGTAAAGTAATACACAATTCAGTTAGCTCTAAACAAGCCCTAAAAGCTAACCCGCTACACTCCATTAGCTAACCCACTGGGATAACTGGGAAGCACACGCCGTCTCGTCCCGAAGTTCCCTTTCCACAGTTACTCTGCAGCTTAACAGTTTTCTCAATCTCTTACTATGGCGACACACCAGCTCCACTCAGCTTATAACTATAACACACACACCTGTCCGTGTCGCGTCTGCTGCATTTACACAGGCGAAACCAGACCGAAGCTGCTCTGCACAAAGCTGCGCCATTCTTTGCCCGTGAAGCGTTCAAGGAACACCAGTAAACCAAAGCCTTCAGTAAAAACTTACTGTGAGGCATTTACAGAACACCTGTAAATTGTAGGGTCTGAAAATAACTCATCTTTCGCTGCTATTCGAAAGGGCTGCCTGGCAGCAAAGCAAAGCTGTGAAAACTTTCTAAATTTGAAGTTCACTTAAACTGATATAGATTTTTTCAAATGCATGTCTTTATTTATTTATTTTTATTTGCTTTATCATTTTTTTTTAAACATGGCTACTGAACTAACCAACTGAGGCAGCATTTGCTCAGAAACGTTTGATTTATGTAAATGGCGTGGGGGTTTTCTACATGGAAGTTATTGTTTCAAACATTTTACTACTATCTTGTACATTTAATTAAAGTAGAACTAGACTTTTATGTCTGCGCTGAATTTTCTATTTGAGCTTTGTTATTATTCTTTTGGTGTTATATAAAGGTAATCGAGATTTTGAGAATATGAAACCATAAATAAGTGTCCTTGTTCTGATTTCATTTCCAGTATGAAGAAGTGGATGCTGAGCAGCTCCAGAGGCTTCTAAATGAGAACATCGTGAAAGGTTTGTAATGTAAAGAGGTTCAACAGCATATGAGCTAAAAAAGAAAAAAAAAATCAAATATAATAATCCTGTGTAGAACTGCTTTGTTCATAGATTTTAGCCAAGCATCAGTGTTCTGCTATTTCTTTCTTCTATTTTTATATAGATGTGAAATCTGGAGTCTTCAGCATTGATGCCTGTCGCAGCATGGTTGCTCTGATGGATGTATCCTCTCATGTAATATTCATTATGAATTTCATAATGTACTGGAAAAAATATGATTGTTTTTCTTTTTTTACATCTCATGTGTCACTTTGCTAAAGGTAGAAGCTCTCACAGTAAATGCAGTTACATAAAACACATCATAGTGTACATGCCAGAACCTGCCTGCCCTTTTGGTGGTTTCACAGAATCAGATTTCAATGTCAGACTAAGACGCGAAGCAACATGTGCAGCTCTCATTTCTTAATGTCAGGTTAGACATCAAATAGACCGACTGGCAAACTGAACGGCAACGAATTTCTTCGTCTGTGGAAGAAGATCATCGATTACAAGGTTTTCTTTTTGCTGCATTCAGAAACTCTGAACCCTGAGCAAAGTGGTTTGCTTTAGCTTAAAACATGGAGGAAAAGGCTTTTGATTAACTTGGCAAGAAATGTTTCAAATATTGCAAAAAATTAATTGGTTTAAAAAAAAAAAATTAAAAGCTGGGGGACAAAAAAAATCCAGAAAACTATATCTTTAATTGTCATAATTGTATATTTAAAATTATGTTGCAGAATTTTTACTTTTTAAGCTGTTTTTTCAAGTAATTCCCCTGTTTTTTTTTTTGTTTTTTTTTTTTGTTTTTTTTAACTTTTTCAAACTTTTTTTGCTTCTTCATGTAATATTCTTGTATTTTTTCCTACTTACTTATTTTTAATTTGGGGGTAATTTCTTCTGAAGTTGCAAATTGCCTTCTTTCCATGTTTTTGAAAGAAATCAAGCCAATTAGCTCAGTTTTAAAGGGCTAAAAATCTTATAAAAGGAAGCTTAGAGTTGTTGACCTTTACATAGTTACTATCTTCTCTTTTATCAGGACATTTTCTTCCGCACTGATGTTTCACAGACAGGAACACTGTCACTGAGGGAGCTGAGGAATGCAATCATGGCTTCAGGTAGACGATCAGCTGCTGTCCTGTGATTTATCCTCCTTATTTTAAATCTAATGATAACAATAATAATACATTGGATTTATATAGCGCCCTTCTTGAACTCAAGGTTGCTTTGCAAAAAAAAAAAAAAAACAACCCCAAAAAAGTGTAATGAATGGTGCAGAACTTAAAAATCTTATGTATGATCTAAGCAGCTAACTAACATTATCTCTAGCATGCTGCATGGCAACCAGACAGAGCCTCTAATTGAGACAGGCCTTTATTTGTCCAAATGTATCGCCACACCAGGCTAGTAAAAGAGACTAGGCATCTAATGGGGATGAGGCTTTTAACTGAAGTTTCATGGTATATTTAATTTCTGCCCCCTGAATCGTACACACTGGACCTTTAATAAAATGAAAATAATCTGCAGCATAGTCACTAATGAAAACAATAGTCAGTAGCAGCCCTAAAATAAATATACCTAAACTTTTGTTCCGTGTATGTTGGTTTAGGGAAGAGCATCAGTGATGACATGCTGAATTTGATGGCTCTGCGCTACGGTGCCTCCTCTGGACACATGACGCTGGATAGCTTCATCAGTCTCATCCTTCGCTTCGACTGCATGAGCTGTAAGTACATTTGGGCATCTCCTGTTAGCCGACAGTAGGTTAAGTATAATACAGACTAAAAACTTTTTAATACTTCGAAATAAACTTAAGGGCTTTCTGCCAGGAAGTCAAGTGAAGTAGCATGAAGGGCAACAAAAGTCATGTAGATGGAAAGTTGTGTGGGATGAATAGATAAAGCAAAAGACTTTCATCCGCAAAACTGGGGTTTGAGCTCCATGTGAGTCAATGTCAGTTTAATGTTGTATTCTGACATTGCTGAGAGGCTTAGTAAAGATGTCCAGCTCACAGACAGGAAACATCTTGTACAAAAGCCGAAGCTTTCATTTTGGAACTACTTGAACAATAAAGGGACATCTTCATTGGATGTTCAAGTAACTATCATTAAACATTACAGTGTTTGCTGCCTAAGTACAGCTACTAGCATGTCTGTAGACTATTAGTTGGTTCAGTTTTAACATCTGGAGTGTATTTTGGGCTTTTCAATACCCGCAGCTTACTGGGATAGCAAGGGAAAGCTACTTTATAGCAATGCACCATAGGGTGGGCAACAATAACAGCAGGAATCTCCAGTGCATTTCACCTTATCATAGTTTCACATACTGTATGTGGCGGTACTAGAGTGCAGCAACTGGTACAGATGAAAATGGTGGAACTTATCTATATCAGTTTAAGTGAATGATGGAACTTCATGGCATGTGACATCTCTGACTCCCACTCCTTGCCTTTATAGTTTCTGAAGTCATACGAATTTTTGTCTTTCTCAATAGGTATCTTCAGACAATTGTCTGATGGAACACACATGAGTCTCCGTGAATCAGAGGTAATAAAATGTATTCTGAATTTGCTGGTACTTTTCATTTCTGTCCATTCACAATCTGCAGAACAATTTCTGAGTGTGTTTTATACTTAAAAAAAGCTACTACATTTGTAGGTCCCTGTGATGAAATGATCTTGCTTTTCAGCAGAGCCAAACATGCAACACAGCGCAACACTAATCTGTCTCCTCTTAATTTGCAGTGGATGTACCTTTCGATGTACACTTAACCTGACAGAGAAGATGAACAGCAGGATTCGTTTGTAATTACAGCAGCAGATGATGTGAAAAAATATAATTATGTCTTTATGTCTCCAAATGAGCTACAACAGGGTATGAAACAACAGGGCATTTACTCCTAACTTTGCTTCCTTTAGGGGTGTAACAGAAAAATTCCCACTGCAAAGTAGAGTGGGAGAACAATTGGAAGGAACATGAAGCGCGATTCATTTGTGAAAAAACACTTGTTAGAGATAGTACAGTGGCCAAAATATGCATAGCATCAAATGCAACAAAATTTCAAAAGTGTGCTTTTATTGTTAAGGTCTTTACACACTTGGGGTGCAGGAAATAAAAAAATAAAAAAAAACATCTCTGGTGTGCAAAGGCCTTAACTGAGGTTCAAATGTTACATTTGTCAAAAAATGCCTTTTTTTAAATTAAAAATTGAATGTGGATTTAGGACACTAGATCACAGTTAGATCGTGAAAATAAAAAATCAATCAAGTTAATAAATTGTTTTTTGTTACACCCCTAGTAAGTACATGTATTGAGAAATTCAGTAATGTGAAAATATACCCTGTCTGATGATACACAGCAAAGATGCCATATCTTTTTATGTCTACATGTTAGTCTTCAGTTATTTGTGCTGGATTTTATATTTTACTGCAAGATGGAAATAGTTTTTGTTTTTTTCCTGCCATGCTAGCATCAGTCAGTCCGCCATTTAATATCACAACAACAACTGGATGGACTGCCATGAAAGTTGATACATACATTCAGGATGCTCAGAGGATGAAGCCTGCTGATTTATGTGATCCCTTGACTTTTTCCTAGGGCCATGGTGAGGTTGATTGTTTATTAAACATTAAATTAGTGCTAATTGGCAAATGTGACACAACCTCCTAAAATGACTCATTTGGTCTGATAACATTTTGAGAGTCTAAAAAAGACTCATGTTTAGAGCTCAAGTGTGGAGGATTCAGAGGAATCTATTGGCAGAAATGATAATAATATGTAACGTGATTTTCATGAATGTTTTCATTAGATTATTAACACCTAAAGATAATAATCATTCCGTTTTTCTGGCCTTACAATGAGCCATTTACACAGAGTGGATCCTGTTTCTACAGATGTCCAGAATGGATAAACTGAACACTGGTTCTAGATAGCACCATTCACATTGTCATATTTTCATGTCAACCTCTGACATCTTCTTGCTTGGTCCAAAAAGTGATGATTGGTTGCAATGTGCAAACCCACCACTAGATGCCACTAAATCCTACACACTGGACCTTTAAGTTTTTTTCATCCCCATTCAACATTACAGAGCAGTAAACCAGAACTCAGCCACTCTAAGTCTCAAGTGTGCCTGCTCTATGATGCTGAAGATGAAAAAACTGAACTTTTTTGGCTTTGTGTGCCACCTTGCAACTTTTATTTAATGAATAAGGTCCCACCTCCAGTGCAGCATTAACATACAAGAATTTAGCTCAAAGCACCATTGTGTCTAAGTACATCCTCTCAAAGCTGCTAGCATGGCTGTAGACTCTTTATCTTGTTAAGTCTCTCTGATGGGGCACTTTTATTTTTTTAAAGTGGGTTAATGCATATTTCTGTTTAAGGTGGTGATAGACTTTTATTTTAATAATTTTGTACTTCACATAATAAAGACATTATCCAAACCGGTACGAAGATGTGTCATCCAGGTCTACATAAAAATCAAGATTAAGAAACTAACTCAAGAGACATATGCTGCCTTTTGATTAGTTCTTTGGAGACTATTCATGAGTAGCGCTGGATTTGATGGTGTTAGAAAAAAACCTGTTAAAGCCGACCAACACATTGTCATCCAAATGCGTCACATGGTGCCGCTTCTCTTTTCTTTGCTTTTCTTTTGAAAAAAGAATAGGCTGTCAGGACACATCATGCGCTAAAGATACAGACACACAAACATCACATATTTATTATGTCTTTATTCATTTCAGGAATAGCAGTTTAAATAATGATTGTATATAATGCAAGCAATTTGAAAGATTTATTTTTAATTTATTCTAATTTATTTTTAATTTATTTAACTTTAGCTTTTAATAATGATTGAGCATACATTTTAATATTAGCAGAATATAATTTCAAAACACTAGTATGAAGAAAATAGCCCCAGATCACCACTAAAAACATATTATTCTAATTCCTGTGATTGTTCAATAATGTAACTTTACAACATTATGTCATAGAGTGAAGCAGGAATTAAGCAATAGCAATAAACCAATTCCCTTTATAATAGATATAATAATAGATCATTTTAATAGATAGCTAACTGAAAATGTATTAAAAATGTAATAGTCACTGTTAATTGATTAACATGACTAGTAAGTGACGGATGGATTTAGGCTAGTTGTTGAAGTATTAGCAGCACAGTTGTCAGCAGAGCAGCCAGGGATATGGATGCTGGGTGTCCTACAAGCTGTGCTCCCCCACTTGTGGTATTTTCTAGAAATAAAAGCCAAAAATATATATTTACACTTCATTTATCACAGAGGTCAAGTTATACTTTCAACAGTTCTTGAAATCATTTGCATGGTTGAAAAGCAAAGCAAGGGTTAAGCCCCTAAAATGGCAGTGTAAGCAAAGCCATACTATTTACTCAAAGTGGGTAAATGTGCACTGTAAGATGCTTACCTGGTGTTACCCCTGCAGTGACAGCAGTCGCTGTGTTTTCTGTGGATGGGATTCAGTTTAATTAGACGGTGCATTGTGAAGTAAAACAAAACCCAGCAGCATCACAGAAGAGGCTGTTCTCACAAACTGTTCCCATGAAAAGTAATGCACCAAATTTGTACATATTCCAACGTATTTTCTAAGGCTGCGATTACGTGACCAATGCAACGACAGGAATGAACAAGGAAACAAGTCTTGTAAAGAAGCAGATTGAGATGGTGGATCACAAAAACCTAGACTTTTCCCTTGGACATTGCCCTGGAGACATGTGTTTGGAACCATGTGAATGTGTGAATGAGTCATTTTAAGGTATATTTCTTTTCCTAAACCTAACTAAAGTAACTTCTATTGCCTAAACCTAACTTAACCTCCTTAACTGTAAGTAAGTCAGTGACATGACTTCTTTCGCGCCAGCTGGTATGATATCATATGAACTGCTGTGCTTGCATTTTCATAGGATATCATGCAACCCGTTCTGTGAGAATACACTGCAAAGAGGCAAAACTGCACCTTTAACAGTTCTTGTCAATGTTCACATGATCGAAAAATAGATACAGCAAGGGTAAAGAAATTAAACTGGCAGTTTAAGCAATGCTATATAATGTCTTTAAAGTGTGTTAATGTATTCTTTAAGGTAGAAGCAAGTCGAAGTTGTTCACCTTGTGTTGTTGCTGTAGCAGCTGTAGCAGCGTTGGTGGTACCGGGTTTTGCAGTAGTGCCGGGAGTTGCAGGGGTGCCAGGCAGGGGTGTTGTAGTAGTGCCGGGTGTTGTAGTAGTGCCGGGTGTTGCAGCGGTGCCAGGCACAGTTGTTGCAGCGGTGCCAGGCACAGTTGTTGCAGCGGTGCCAGGGGGTGCAGTGGTCAGGGTGGTTCTGATGGTGGTTAGGCCTATTTGCAGTTTGTCCAGGTTTTCCTGTGTCTGCAAGTTTCTCCATCTCTCAACTGCAGCATCGTTCTCAAACAACTTCAGATCTTGTAGATGGCTACCAACGAGGCCTCTCACTTGGTCCACGCTCAATTTCTGCTCATTTCCAACAAAAAACAGTAGAAAAAATTGGTCTGAAGTCTTCACACAGTCATAACTATGAAAATATCATAGATTTGAAAGAAAGCTGCTTCATTTCTTTTCCCTAAATACACTAACTTTAGTGTATAGGCACCTGAAAATAAGTATTGTTGCTTTCGTTACCTTAGAATGAGCCATTTATGTCTACATGGGGAGCGGGTCCTCATTTACAAGGATCGCCATGTTTCAACTGTAGACCAGAATGGACAAACCAAACACTGGCTCTAGAATTTTAGGTTTAAATGCCCTCATCCGTTTGTTGTGGAGAGTAAGAGACCTCTGTGCATAATCTGGCTCCTGGTAAAAACCTCCTCAAGGTCTGAATCTTAATTTCTTAATTTATCAAAAACTCGAGCACACATTAGCGTGTAGTGGGCGAGCTGCCTGTTTCCAACATGCTGAACAGCATAGGAGATGATTTGATGATTTGTGACGTAAGATGGCTTTATTCAGTAATTTTACTAGTTTAAATCAACGGGTTCTTTTGTTTTGGAGAGGAAGAGACCTTTGCAGAGAATTTGGCTTATGGCAAAAACCTCCTGAACAATGAACACTGAAGAAATTCTAGCAGGAAGAAGTTTCAGCTGGTTGGGATGTGCAATCTTCACAGTTAAATGCCACTGTATCCCCAAATTGGACACACTGGACCTTTAAGCCTCTGACTGAAAATTCTCATAATTCTTTAAGAAGAGACGTTTGCAGGTAAAAACACCAGACCTTTAAATTAAATTGACCAGGTGATTAAAACCGGGGAAAACACTGACTAAAGCAGTTTTGAGTTAGAAAATTTGTGTTTTTCCAATGCTGTTTGGTATGTCAGTGATGGGAAGCCAGCCTAACACATGCTAATATGGTTAATCTGTTTTTACTTCTTACTGGGAGTTGCATTATTCACAGAGGTCTGTACCTCTTCAAAACAAATGGACAAAATCTTATACTTATTATAAGACATTCTATTTCTGACAATCTAACCCCTTAATCCTGAACACAGGACCTTTATTGGGTTTTTCTTATTCTTAGACCTTCCCAAATCCATTACAGTGTTAATGTAAGTTAGGCTCAAGCATCCCCTAAGTAAATAGTATTAGTATAGTCATAATAAAACAACTAGACACATGTATAGCTGATAGATAGATAAGCTGTACAAAACCCTTTCTGTTGTCAATTCTAATATCCTTACAGAGATTACGTCTGGATCCAGACTAGCGAAAGTGGCAATGTCCATACTGATGCCCTGGGTTGACAGTTGTACTATATCTTCCAGAGGTGCCCCGCCTATCAGTGAAGAAAGGAAAACAAGGAAATTAGAAATGAGTTCTGGAGAGAGAGAGAGAGAAAGAGAGAGAGAGAGAAACAGCCGCAAAGACAGGTAACGGCTATTCTTACCTAGATAAGGCTTAATTGAATTGTAATAGGCAGTGGGATTAGAATTCAGCGAGCTGAAGGCCGTTTTACTGATCTCATACAGGACTTTCTTCTGTTCCAATGAACACGACGTCAGGTCCAGAGGATTGGCATTTCTGACATGGCGCAAGAATAAAGACACATGCAGTTTTTAGTTCATATCATCATTCACAGTGGCAAAGTTTTGGCATCTTTAAACTAACTGCTCCTTGTCTGTACCCACCTGATGCTCTCTGGGGTGATGGTCCTCAGCGTGCTGGTGTCTAATGAGCACACATTGGAACCAATACTGTTCAGCTCAGTGCTGCCCAGGGAGTTCCCAGAAGCACCCAGGTACTTGGTGATGATTGCTTTGCTCTACACATCAATAAGGAATACAGCAAGTGAACAAATGTATACTGATGTGAGTAAATTTCTTAATATTTATATTACACTGTTTGTAAAGAATGAAAAAACTCCAACATTTTGTAGTTTTAATAATCCTTTCACACTGTACCTTTTCTGCCTCCCATGATCCATCCCCAGATTTCATTAGGGCTGCTAGTGTGTCAGCTTTGGTGATGGTCCACTTGGAGATGTCGTCAAGTGATGCCACACGAGACACTGAATTGAGCACCTGAACTTTATCCTCAGGAACATCCGAAGGGTATGCCTGGAAGTACAGAGAATATGGAATAAGAAGCGAAATTGTATTGAAATTAATTTGTGTAAAGATTTGACCAGTGGTGTGCACAGACTTTTTGAAGGGCAGGGGCGAAAAGGAAAAAAAGGGCACATATAGCATCCTTTCCTCGCCACTGAAGAGGGCACTTTAGACATGTTTTGGCTCCCAAGAGGGCACTTTAATGCGCGTTTTGGCTCCTAGGGGGCACTTTAGCACGCATTTTGGCTTCCAGGAGGACACTTTAGCACACGTTTTGGTTCCCGAGAGGGCAGTTGAGTGTTTTTTCCATCCAAGAGGGCAATTTCATGTATTTTGCCAACCAGGAGGGCAATTTAGCGTGTGCTTTTGCCACCCAATAGGACACTTTAGTGAGTTTTGGCTCCCAAGAGGGCGCTTGAGCACGCGTTTTGGCTCCCAAGAGGGCACTTGAGCACGCGTTTTGGCGTCCAAGAGGGCACTTTAGCGCGCGTTTTGGCTCCCAGGGGGCACTTTAGCACGCGTTTTGGCGTCCAAGAGGGCACTTTAGCGCGCGTTTTGGCTCCCAAGAGGGCACTTTAGCGCACGTTTTGGCTCCCAAGAGGGTACTTTAATGCGCGTTTTGGCTCCCAGGGGGCACTTTAGCACGCATTTTTCAACAATTGGGCCACAAGGGGGGGCGGTCACCCCCCCTGTGCACGCCACTGGATTTGACCATATTTTTCTATTCATAATAAAATCAGAAACACTTTTTTCCAGTGACACATGACAAGATGTCTGTTGTACCATATTTACCTCTTGATTTAACGACACATTCACAAATGACTAAAAAAATAAACTACAGCTGGACGGATTTAAAGGTTGGCTGATTCTATCTGTTGATATGGGCCTTTTAAAGATAATAAGAATACTAATGCTGCGAGATGAGATCTTATTTTACATAAAATATAATGCAGAAAAGAATGTTTAGGGTTTATATGAACATGGTGCCATTACAGGAATTGTCCAGCAGAGCACGCTCTGCTCTGCTCTGCTCTTCATCGTTTACAATGCTCTCAACACTGTGCAATAAAGTACAAACAGTAATTATTCAGAAAACCCGCAAATGAAAATCAGTGGGATTTTCGAATGGGTTTTTGGTTAGATACTTGAAAAGGGATCTGTTGTTAAACCAAGCCAATTTCACAAATTATTTTAATTTTAATTTAGTTTTAATTTTAATCACCTTTTTTTTAAAATCTTTGGATTTATTTTTTTAAGTTGCTCATTGCCTTCTTTCAATGTTTTGTTTAAAGAGAGCCAATTTATTTTTAACACGTTATCCCCACCACTGCTATAATGACCTGATACACAAAACAAATCTTGCGATAAAATTCAAGGCAATTTCACATTCCATATACAAAAAACGTACCTGGTTGAGTTTCGCTAGAATGATTTTCTGATATTCATCGGCATCCACTTTCTCACAGATAGTGTTCAGGTTATCCCTCAGGATAGGGAGGTCCAAGCAGAGGTCAAATTGCGATGCGGTGTAGCCAATGGGGAAAGAATCGTCTTTGACTGTCACCTCGGTTATATCACCAACAGTGCAGCCTTGAGAATGATTGATGAATGAAAAAAAAAGAAAGTCAAGTTAGACACATAAGTGCAGGGTTATGCCATATGTCATTTCATTAAATACGTACAATGTAAAAAACACAAAACAAAACCAAAACACACTATGGCTTCCTATCACTATCTTTACCTGCTCCTCGTTTGGCCCTGACAATGTTGACCTCTTGAAACAGATCCTTGAGCTTAGTCTTCTCTGTGTTTTCTTTCCTCAGTTTGCGCATGAAGATCTTAAGGAACCTTCTCCTTGTTGACTGCAAAAAATATTTCAGAAATGTTTTTACTTTTATCTTTAAATAAGGTGACTCTTACAAAGTTCTTTAAAAATATTGAATGTATAGTATTGGACTAATTAGTATCAATAAACAGGTAAAAGTGAAAATCATACAGATCTGAGCTCGTCCCAGATGTTTCTTGTTAAATACAGAGGTAGGTCCTGAAGATTTTCCAGAGTTGTCCTGTTCCAGGTGCTGACTTTGCTGAAAACAGAAGTTGATATATTCATAAGGAATGCTTTACTACCTTGATTTGAACTTGGTGGCAAACAAGGCCATATTTGGTGCATTGGCATTAAAGTTCTCACATATAAAAATGCCTCTAAATAAAAATGATGATGATCTTTTGATAACACAATGTTGTATGTGTCACGCCCCTCAGCTTCTCATAGCGACACACAGGGTGTCTTTAAGAGTCCCTATGAAAACACATTATAGCAAATGGTTAATGTTGAGTTACCGTTGTAACAGTCAAGTTCAAGTAACGAAACGACTGTGTTGGAATTAGAAAAAAGATAATGTTTTGATTAAAATAAGTATGTTTGTTACATGATATGACATGACGCAAATGTGTCATGAGTCACTGTGAGACCACAGTATGTACATTTCGTGAGATAACATTAAAATTGATATTTGGTTTCACATAGGACACAAACTGTGATCTCCTGGTTGAAATTCTGTGTTTGTTTGACCCATGCACCTCCCTGTTGCCTAGCAAAGATTTTTTCACTCTGTAGACTTTGTCAGTTGCTCTCAATGTCAAGTCTTGCAGCAAAAAAGTTTACAGTAGAGGTTGTTGAAAGCTTGATGTATCCTATAAAGACACCAATGGCTGCTTTAACACAAGGTGTAAATGTGTGCAAACACCACATAATGAGACCACAGCACATGCCCATGATGTTACCCATGATGCCCATGACATCATGGGTAACTTTCTTATCTGTGAAGGCACTATGAATGCTGAAAGGCACAATAAGGTTTTGGAGCAACATATGCTGTCATCTAGATGAAGTCTTTTTCAGTGATTGATGACTGAATGACTGAAAATATGTAGGGCATTATGAGGCACAATATACAACAACAGAGACCCCAGACTGTTGAGTAACTGTAGACGTATATTAAGCAAGAATGCAAGTCTCATAGAAACATTAAAGGCTGCCTTTGACAAAGTGTCAGAATTTGACCCCTGAAATGATAACAGAACTGAATATTTTGTTTCGGTGATTTATAAAATATTTGACTTCTGAAAACAGCTAGGCACAGTTGCTTTTAACAAAAGCTGTTCAAACTGTTGCAAAAAAATTTAGTTGGGGACTGTTTTCAGCATTTGGTGGCGAGCTTAATGTAGAGACTGCTTCTGAGTATTTACAGCAGCAGAACGATGTATGTGGAATTGAGTTGGTGTAAACTGCAGTGCTTGTGTATGTTTCTGGGAATGACTGAACATGTCACAAGGTGTAAGAGAATGGTTCTGCAGTGTGCAATGTGATTCTAATCGTTTTTGAACAACAATGGAGCTGTAAACTACATTTGGTTTTAGAAGATCAATGCATTGTTGGTTTTGGTCTTTTCATTGGATTTGCGGACAATAAGAAAAACATAGAATATTACCAGCCTATCCACTGAATTGCAGTCGGAATAGCTATTGATTTATCAATTTCTTTTACCCATATCGTGTGTTCCCAGACAGCAGCTGTGTCTCCATGGCAGTAATCTGGCTGGCAGAGAAGTCCTTGCAGGCTTTGAGTTTTTCCAGAATGAGAGGATCAGAGTTCTGGATGTAAGAACTGTCCAGAGTGCAGGCCATGTTTCCCAGCACCTCCAGGTTATCGCTGCTCAGATTCACACCACTTATACCCTAGACAGTAAAATCACAACATTTAATTTAAAATGCCACACAGTACCTTGACTGTCTAAATCGGAATATAGATCCTTCATCCCTTGAAGACCACTTACATGGGACATGGCAATTCTTTTTCAAGCCGGAAGTTGGATGTTATTTTCTCCGCTGTTTACAATAATTATTTGTAACATTTCATATTTACATGAATGAAAAAATGATATGGACATCTACATGTCTTTGGGATGACCCCAGTTCCAGAAATGTTAACATGCTGTGTATAATTTGGTTTAAGAACAGAATGCACCAATTTGCAAATCTGTTTTGACCTGTACTCTGGTGAATACAGTCCAAAGACAATATATTTAATGTTCAAACTGATTAACTTCATTGTTTTTTGTAAATATACACTCATTTTGAGTTTAATGCTTGCAACATATTCCATAAAAATTGGGACAGGGGCAACAAAAGACACAGAAAAAAGTTATAGAATGCTCAAAAAGCACCTGTCTGGAACCTTCCACAGTGGAACTATTGTCTGTAAAAACAGTTCATCACTGTATCCACCAACTAAAGTTAAGGCTCTGCCATGCAAGTTAAATCCATACATCAACAACATACAGAAACACTGCCAACTTCTCTGAGCCTGAGCTCATCTGATACAGACTGACACAAGGTGGAAAAGTGTGCTATGGTCTGACTAGTTTACATTTCAAATTGTTTTCTGGAATCATGGGAAATGTGTCCTCCAAACTCAGGAGGAAAAGGGCCATCCAGAGTTTTATCAGTGACAATTTCAAAAGCCAGCATCTGTGATGGTATGGAAGTGCATTAGTGCACATGGCATCATGGGTAACCTTTCAGGGACGTCTCTGCTTATCCCAGCAAGACAATGAGCTATATTCTATACATGTTACAACAGCATGGTTTCATAGTAAAAGAGTGCAGGTACTGGCCTGCCTGAAGTCCATACTTATCCTATCCATTAAGTGCAAAATATGACAATGGAGACCCTGATCTGTTGAGCAACTGAAGTCAAAGATCAAGCAAGAATGGGAAAGAATTTCACTTTCAATCAATGTCCTCAGTTCCCAAATGCTCCCTAAGTAATGGTAAAATAGAAGGTGATGTAACACAGTGGTAAACACGCCCCTGTCCCAACTTTATGGGAACATGTTGCAGACATCAGATTCAGAATGAGTGTATATACAACAAAATAATAAACTTTATCAGTTTGAACATTACATATCTTCTATGGACTGTATTCAACTGAGTACAGGTCAAAAAGGATCTGCAAATCACTGCATTTTGTTGTTATTTAAGTTTTACACCCTGTCCCAAATTTTTGAGGTCATATACTATTACTAACTGTTGCAATAAAATGGGGTCTAAACCTTTTGAAACCTGAGCATGAGAGGAAGAAGGCAATGAGGAACTTGGCAAAAAAAATTGCCAAAGAAATTAAAGAAATCTACTACTACTACTAAGTTACAAGAAAACTATCTAAAAATAAATGACAGAAAATAATCGTTTAAAACAGAAACAAACACAAAAATGACCTTAAGAAAGTGATTTAATAAAAAAGAAAAAAGGAAAGACTAGACTAACTCTAGATATATAATAATTGGATTTATAAATGACATTTTCTAGACATTTTCCCCTAGTTTTCACACTATCATATAATTCCCCCCAGCTATTTTTTAGATTATTTTCTCATCTCCTTATACCTTTTTTGTGTCCGTGACTCTTCTTTCCAGGTTGCTCATTGCCTTTATTCCAAAAGTTTTCAAAATAAATCAAACCCTGTTTCTCAGGTTTCAGAGGATTACATACTTGTGAAAGGCTTCTGAACACAGCACAAGAAAACCAAACGACAATCCAGGTTTTAAATTAAGCTGTCTTTGTTGTTTTTTGCTATTTAACTTTTTTAACACAAGGTGCTACCTACCCTATTTCCCTTAGCACACTTATAACAAATCTTAATTTTAATGGCACCCACCAAGCAGGTCCTGGCGTCACTGAGTAGCAGTGAGTTCCTGTTCAAAATGCTGGAGGTCACAGAGAAGTCTGCATCACCCATTGCGGAAAAGTATGACTTGCAGTTGGCTTTCTCCACATCTTTGGTGCTTTAATGAACATACAAATTGATGGGAAAATCTATAAGCAATGTTAAAAACCATAGACATATTATGAAGTCAATGCATAAAATGCTCACTCACTTTAGGTAGAGCAGCATGTCTGAGGGATAATCTGTGAAGTTCTGGGAGATTCTTCCATCGAGCAGGTTGTACATGCACGTCAGCTGTACAAAATTATGCAAAGACACAAAAAATACTAATTGTTATACAAGTTAGTGGTCCTTTGCACAACATTCTTAAGTCATGACTCTGGTATTACACACTCAGCTATAATTATAATATATTATAATTATAACATGGGCTATGATCCCGACTAATCTGGCTGGTATATTCATGTTGATTAGAAATGTATATATGTGTGAACATGTGTGTTTATATATATATATATATATATATATATATATATATATATATATATATGCATGTATGCATGCACACATTTATTAACTGATCTGTTGGTAAGGATGTCAACATCTGGAAAAGTGAAGTTCTACTTTGGTAGCTGTGCTCTTTTGGTTGTTGACCCCAGAAGCTAAAATATTTTAATAATAGAAGTCAAAATAATAAAATATAAATAGATAAAATATCTCAATTCAGAAGCTGACCCTCTTGAAATTAATTTGGCCAAGTGGATCATTTAAATTCTATTATTGATTAATTCAATTGATTTGTGAGTAAATGCTAAGATTTTAGAATCTTTTTGTTGTTACTATTCTAAAATGGACTGGAAGCCACTGTATGTACTTTGTGTGTTTATGGGGACATGTGCGGGGGTCAGGGTGCTGCTGGGTGGCCAATCGGGGACATAGGCTGTCCTCTGTCTCTCCACCAGTGCTGTTCAGGGTCTCTTGATCACCAAACACTACCCCAGTATTGATTTGCTTGTTGACTGGTGTCATATAATCCCACATGGGATGGGTCACAGTAGTGGCATGACACAAAAATAAAATCATTCATTCATTTATTTATTCATTCTTAGTTTATCTTATTTTTTAACTTCTCAGATAAGGCCATAATTATTTGTTAAATTAGTTTCAGGTAGATTTCATCTGAGCTTACCTGTGACTCATCCAACTTCACTTTAGCCCTGCCTTTCCTTGGCCTGCTGGCATGGATCAGCTCATTGATCCTGTTTTTTGTCATTTTTTGGACTGTTGTGCATGTGAAGCCTTGCAGCACAGGTGGATTAAGTCTATGGGGTATAATGACAAAAAGAAAAAAAGAGTTAATAGACTGTGGACAATCTTCCTTAGGCAAAAAACAAAAAACAAAAAAAAAAAAAACAACAATGGTCGTGGAACTTGTTCACTTACTCTTCGATGTCAAAGTCTGTTTCACCAAGTGTGTCAAAAAACATGGCAGCCTAGAACCACAGATACAGCGAAGTTAACTGTAAATTCAATGATGTATCACTCTATAGTAATGCTATATCTATATATATCTTATCATACAATATGGCATGATTGAGTGCTGATGCTGTTTTTTTTGTATGAGGAAAACTTTAAAGGGGTAGATCAATTATTTTGAAGTGGGGTTATATGGGATACTTATCCATAGACATTAAATTACACACAGTAGATGTCAGATGGCATGCCCCAAGTTTGGAGAAGCTGGATGTAGTCTGACATGGAAACCAAAGCAATGTATTCTTTTAGATGAGTGTAAAAACCTATTTAAGCCTCCTAAAAAAGTCCCATTTGCAAGAGACTGATATCAGTTTAAGCTTGAACTATTTTGAGAGTAATTTTACAGCTGTATCTTGCTTTCAAACGGTAATTTCCAATGGGAAACTAAAGTTGTTATGTTGCCCTCTTTAGACCCAGACTCCACTGAGAAAAACAATGATTTACCACTGCTGACACAGGAGATGCTGGTGTACAGCTGCCTTGATCAGTTGTTTTGTTTGTATTATTCTGTGACATTGGCATTTAAAAGGGTTAAAAGGTTTACGCAATGACACAAACTTACTAGCTGATCAAAGCAGCAGTTGACAAGCAGCTTCTTTGTGCTTTGAGCTAAAATTAGTTTTTTTTGTCAAAGGAGTCTAGTGGCTGTGACAATGGGGAACTGAAGCTGTTCAGGGCTTCAGTGCCGAAACGGGCTGTCTCACAGAAAGGTAAAGCCCTGAAAATATTTTAAATATAGCCTACACTTAAACTGATATTGATTTTTTTAGGTGGCTAAAATATGTTTTCTTGCTGACTCCTATCCACATCAGTACATTGCCTAGCTTCTGTAACAGAAGTTCTGCCTGCTTCTCTAAACTTGAAGCGTACCAGCTGACATCTACTATATAAAACACTGACTTTTAGAAAGTACCCCATACAACCCCACTTCAAAAAATCTCCCTTTGAATTTTTAAGCCTTCATTTGATCTGGTAAACCTAACCTTAATCCTAACCCTATTTTACTACCCCTAGCAGAGAGTAAGAGTAAGTTAATGGGGGTTGTTGATAAGTATCGTGATGGTAGTCACCTTATAATCCTGAAGTCAATTTAATTGCCTTAGTTTCAGTAAGGAATCATGCTACATGCTAATTGTAATTTCTGGCACTGTAATGGAACATCTGTAACTTCAGTCTGAAAATTTCAGCATTAGATTTCAAAAACTTGTCTGCAATTAATTCCCCTCTCTGCATATGGCCACAGACTGACCTGATCTGACGTCCATTCCTTTTTGTTAAGCACGCTAATATCCACAGTCTCCTCGGAGAAAAGGAGCAGGGAAGGTGGGATCTCACTTGCCAAGGCATCAGGGACATTCTGCACCACGCTGGCTGGTGCTGTGTCCACAGAAATGATCTGCCAGGAAATTTAACAGAGTTAAAACCAAAATCAGAAATCAACTCAAAATTTCCTGTGCATACATAAATAACATACATTTCAGCTATTTTCTGCATTTGTTTGTGTGTCTGAACCTAACCACATATTAGCGATAGCATTGTTGAAACATAAAGTCTTAACATATCTGCTACATAATAACATGCAAATGAAACATATCTGTGCTCCTTTTAAATTTGGATTTTGAGAAGTGAAATTTACACCCTGGTTTTTGTGCATGTACTCTGTTTAATAAAACCATAAAATATCCAAGTATCAAATATGTTTTCAGTTTAATCTTTGATCAACAATGGCTGCAGTGTTGTAAAGAGTCCAAAGTTACTGTAACTTGTACCTGCTGGGTGAAGGTGTGCTGGACGATTTGTGGGGCTGTCAGCATGTTGGAAACGAAGGTGCTGCTCTGGGCAATGGTAGTAAGCTCAGCAGCTGGGATTTTTTCGATTGAGTCTGAAGAAACTCCAGCAACCAGTGTGCCGAGGGATTCCAGGGAGTCTCCACTGTTGATCTGTTTAAAATACAAAGTACTCCACAGTCATTTAATAAAAGTATACTGAAATGAATACCAAACAGCGTTGGGCGTACCCTTGGGTGTAAATCATTAAAATAAATCACATGATTATCAGCCATGTCACCAAGGACAGTGAGGCCTTTACCTGGAAGCCTGAGGCAGTGATGGTTTGGACGATTGTAGTGGCCTGCTCCTGGTTCCAGTTGCCGACTGAACCCAGGGTGGGCAAAGAGGAAACCAGCACTACTGGGGAAACCGAAGTGATCTGGCTACTGGTCAAGCCTGTGCTAGAATTGCCCAGTTTCTCAAACGTATCTGCCGTGAAGGTCTTGATGTTGGATACCAGAGCTGCAGATACCTACAGAATCAAAAATACCAGGTTATGAACAAAAAACAACTGTGGACATTTTACTATTGTATCATTTTAATGCTCAGCCTCCCTGGGAAAGTTTACTCCAGGGTGCTGGAAAGGAGGCTCTAACTGATTGTCATATATCAGACTCAGGAGGAGCAATGTAGATTCTGTTGGCCTCCAACAGGGTTGTCCCTTGTCTTTGATTCTGTCTGTGATATTCATGGGCAAGATCTCAAGGTGTGAACAGGGAGAGGAAAGGGGCCAATTTGTGGACCTCTGAATTGCATCTTTGCTTTTTGCAGATGATGTGGTTCTGTTGGCTTCATCAAAATGTGATCTCAAGCATACACTGGGGCGGTTTGCAGAGGTTCTCTGCTGGAAACAGTGGCTTGCCCCCTCTTGTTTGGGAGAGAGCTACTGCTCTAAGCAAAGGAGTTCAAGCATGTTGGGGTCTATCTCATGAGTGAGGGTAAAATGGAGTGTGAGATTGATAGGCAGTTTGGTGCTTCATCTGCAGTGATGCAGTGTTGTACTGGACTGTCGTGTTGAAGAGGGAGCTGAGCCTCAAAACAAAGCTTTTAATTTACCTGTCCATCTATGTTTTGACACCCACCTATGGTCATTAGCTTTGGGTAGGGAATGAAAGAATGAGATTGCAGATACAAGCAGCTTAAATGAGGTTTCCCCTTAGGATGTCTGGACTAGGCCTTAGGAGCACACACATCCAGAGCTTGTTTAAAGCCACTGCTCCTTTGTGTCAAAAGGAGCAAGCTGAGGTGGTTTGGGCATCTGATCAGGATGCCTCCTCAGCAACTCCCTTCAGAGGTGTTCCGGGCACATCCAACTGGTAGAAGGACCTGGGTTACACCCAGAACAAGCTGCAGGGATTATATATCTCATCTGGCCTGGGAATGCCAGGCCAGATGAGATATATTCTATGTTGAATAATGCAGCGTAATCATACATTCAAAGTCTGCTGCTGGACCAATTAAAGACAGTAATAACAACATGACCATTATGGCGTTCAAGTGGTCATGTAGTCATTGATAATCTGGTGCTTGCATTTGAGTTTTATGGTGAATTAGTTGTAGTTTGTGTTCTGTGCTGTTTTGAATGTATTTTTTCTCCCCCTTGTGTACTCAAAGCTGTCAATGCTAAAAAAAATTTCAAAGTGTGTAAAAGGTACATATTTGAAGACAATTTAAAAACTGTTAAACTCTGTTTCTGTCTTGCAATAATTGGAGCTGGTACCTCAGGATCATTTGTTCCATTACAGAATTGCTCCAGCTCAGTCAAGATGGGTAGGATGTCATCTTCATTTGCAGCAGAATATGCTGAACTTGGGACTTCACTGAAGCACAGGAAGGAACCTGGAAGCCTAGATGAAATGCCAATATAGACAATTTTAACATATCAAATGACAAAAAATGACCCACTAAATAATATGTATGATATACATATATGCCACAGTTGCATTTTTGTCAAATTAGTGGATACTTACTTCAGAGGGCTGAAGGTTGGGTTGATTTCATAAAGCTCAAAGATGTACAGTTCAGTTACATCTTCTGGGATTGCTGGGTTGTCAAAGAGCTCCAGGTTGGCTTTGTCCGTTAAGAACACTTCAGCCTTCAAAAATGTATTAGCACAAAGGCCAATAAATTACCATTTAAAAATGACTTTGGTTTTCTCAGCCTTAACTCAATTATTTGATACTAAAATGAAAACAGATTTTAACAAAACTAGATTTTATTTATTTTGAACATTATCTTTGATTAAATTTGATAAAAAGTGATATCAGGGCATACTTGACTGGTGGAGGTAAAGGTGGTGAGATCATCCACAGTGACAAACGTCACAAAAGTGCCGATGTTATTAACAAACCAGGCAGTGGAATTTAGTTCTGGGTCACTGGTACTGAAGCATCTGGCTTCAGAGCCTATAAAACGGGAAAAAACAGAAATTTACTAAAAAAGAATGTAAAGTATTGAACAATCATGTAATATAAGCAATAAGTCATTTAAGGACTAGCGGAGCTGATACTAAAACAAGAGTCTACAACTATGCTACTAACTCTGTGTGGCTGGGCACAATAGTGCTTATAGTTAATTTTGATGTTAATGTGACAATACTAACATGCTTATGTTTAGTAGCTATAAAGATGACCACATAGTTAAGCATGTTAGTATGCTGAATTAGCTGAGGCTGATGGTAGTGTCAATATTTTTGCATACAGAGGAAAAGTCAGGGGATCCCTTAGGAATCATCACCTTGAGACCATTAAATGTTTGCACAAAATTTCATGACAGACTGACATCGCAAGCCTTATAGCCACTCTGTTAACATGTCTGAAAACAATTGGCATGGTGATTTGTAATGGAGAGTTGGCTTTTGTAGATTTGAAGTTGCACATGGCAAGATTTTGTATATAAATCAAGTCATCTTATCAGTCAAAGTTACATCAGATCCTTATAAACTGATATTATGTAGAATTCCACAATTTGCCCAAATGATTTTGTACAATTGGATAAGGACGTTTCTTAACCTACACCAAATGACAAATCACACAAGGTCTAGTGTTTCGGATTTAGTGTCATCTATTGGTGAGGTTGCAGAATGCAACCAGCTGAAACTTCTGTGTGCCAAGCATTTGGGAGAAATATGGTGGATGGGAAAAAGTGAATGGCCCTATTTAGAGCCAGTATTTGGTGTGTCAATTCTGGGCTACTGCAGAAACAACGTGATGACCTCTGTGGAAGAGGGCCAGGTCCCCAGGAAGTGCGCCAGGCTTTGAAGCCAAGTTTTGAATAGGCCAAACAGTCAGTATGTTTACATGCACCATTGTGTTGAGCAGACGGATTATAGCTCGATTAGGCTATTTAATCGGACTACTGTTCTTGTCCCAGTGTACAAGCCCCGGGGAAGACTCGCTTTATTGATGTAAGTATATCCAACTCCACCATGGTAGGTGGTGATATACCCCCTTTCAGCTAGTTACTATTGATCCTTTTTCCAGTTGACCGATTATGTAACATATAAAACAAGTTAGCGAGAAACAAAAAGGTTGCATGTCTAACGTTGAAAATAATTGCCATGCTGATACGTACATATTATTTCATTTTCTTCCCTTTTTCTTCTTTTGTTTTTCCCAACTTTCTTACAAATTTATGGTGTTCGACCTCTAGGTCAAAGCCTGGCACATGGACTATTGAGCAATCGCAGAACACCAGGCCAGTTCATGTCTGGTTGATATGTATACATGAAAGAGGAAATTAACCCCTAACTACATTATCAAGGTATGTTAGTCTGACAAATCTGACTAGATACGATTTCAGTCAGACTAACATGCTTACATGTATTTAAAAGTCCAGAAATAGTGGGAGTAACCCAATAATTCAACTTTTTCTAACATCAAGTAAGCATACTGAGTCTAATTAGAACATTACATGATGTCATTGGGCCCATAAAGAACTTTTCCCAATGACTGACATGACAAAAGAGAAGTCTGTAAATCAATGGATACATTTTTTTGAACATCACAACCCCCAAGAAATGATTTGTTTCACCATCAGAATTTGATCCTTCCCATTCAACAATACTTTGAAAGTCAAGATGAGCCATGCAATTAAATATTTTTATGCCCATTGAAAGTAGTGGAGTACTAAAACAGAAGTTAGCCACTTGGCTGCAGTAAGTCACAGTAAAATAAACTAAATCAAAAACCTTTGTCTAATTAACTCTTGGTCTAAAAAATTAGAAAGAAAAAAAATTCAGCTTCATTCTCTCCACCAAGAGTTGAAGTTAGACTCAGCATGGACAGTCATAATTAGACCCTTTAGATCCACATCCATCCTACGTCATACATTTGTTAAAAAAATGCTTTGTACCAGTTAAGTAGGTCCGGATGGTGTCATATACATCACCCCGTCCAAACTCAGAATTGTATGTGAAGTTATTTCCCAACACAGAGACACTGTTGAAAGGAAAAACACATTATTCAATGGTAGCACTATTGTCACTGAGCTTTGTGACACTGTAAAAAAAAAAAAAAAAAAGTAGACTTACAATTCCTGGAAGGCAAAACATGAAGCATTCTGCACTTCGTTGGCACTGATGAGGCTTTTGGTGAGGAATCTGAGATAGTTTGGCAACCGTCGCTCAAACCAGGCATGAACCTCAGCTCTGCTGTCGCTCCTCAGTGCCAAAGGCCAAACACAAGGCAGGATCACCTGTCTCACATCATCTGCAACATCCTCCTAATAGCATACACGTGATATGTTTAATGAGAAGCTGGCGTTAAATCTTTTGTTTTAAACTCACGGTCAAATGATGTTTTATAGACAGTGCCTATTGTGGCAAAATCATCATTTGGATGCTACATCACAATGTAAGAGTGGCATGTTTCATCAGTAATAATGTATGTTATATAGAACCACTTAGCAAGAGGACATACCGTTTCAAGGAAGGAAGTGGTGTTTTGGTAGTTGTTTAAGATGACACAGATGTCAGAGTCTTCATCAATCACATTGGGTTGACTGAGGAGCTGATTCAGCTCTGAGGTGCTGATGGTATTTAAGAGCTGAAAGAAAAAGAAATTAGTTGAAAAAGTTGCATATATTTTGATATCATTGGTAGAACAGTACATCTGTGGGCATTTGCATTACAACCATAACTATTATTTACTAAAGTATCTATGTCTTTATAGTCTGTTTGGGAATTTCTATATGGATTTAAGTATTGTTTTGTATAAGTATTATTACCTCTGACTGGCGTTTCTCTGGCAGAAGAGACGTGAACATGGACAAGTTTGGAAAATCAAATCTGAGGAAAGTGTCTCTCAAGTAGATGTAGAAGCTTCCACTGGTGTAACACTTGAGGGGTGGTGGACCTGTATTAAACATAAATGAAATCACTGTGCACCCTGGTACAGAATAATCTTTATTGATATTGGGAACATATTGGCAGAAACAAATATATTAAATAGGCATGGGCTACATACAACAACACATTTTCTTTTCTCTCAGATGTATATCTCTCACACAAACCTTGGAGGAAGTAGAGGATGTTATCATGGATCTCCCTTTGGGTGTCATTGCTGAATGTCAAGTGTTGTGCGTCCAGCAATTTAATCCTAAATTCAGATAAAAATTAGTCCAAAGCAAATAAAAACTATTATCAGAACGATTATGACCCAGACTAAAAGGATTCTTACAACTCTTGGCTGCTGTTACAACTCCTGTTATTCCCAATGTCAAATAAGGGTGTCACCAGGCTCGAAGAGAGGTTAACCACCAGAGGGCTCAGTCGAACCCTGAGCCACTGCAGGAACTCTGTATCATTGATGACTGAAGAGGACAGATCCCCATTGTCAATTACTTCTTGGAGGAAGGCAGATTTCACCTCTACTGAGTAGTTGAGTGGGTGTTCCTGAAGAATTTGGCACAGAATAAATAAAGGTTAGAAGTGAATGGTTTGCATTATAGTAGAGATGATTATGTTACCCCTTATGCGTCATTTATCCAGTATAAAAACCCAAATTTCTGTGTTCCCTTGTTGCTTTTAAAATCCAGCTAAAGACACAAAACTACTTTTTGTGGAAATATCCAGAAATGTACCTTTAGCTTTAAGCCTAGATTGAGATTTTAGCAGGTTTACCAAGTTACAAGCTAAATACAATGTAACCTTGACATTTGTAGGTATGTTAACTTTTAAGACTGTGAAACACTGAGCCGACATCGGAGAGCTAGAAGCAATGAAAGCCCCATGCTGCTTCACCCTCATGTTGCTATGTCCAGACCAAAAAGTTGTACAGGAACACACCAAACCGACAAACACATATGTTCTGCGCCTGCATGAGAGAAGAATCCCCTCCATGCCAGCAGATGGCAGTTGTCCGTAATCATCATTCAAAATGGGAAATCGGAAGACCACAATCCATCAAGAAACGTTTCTGCTAAAGAGCTCAGTTGTTAAAGAAAAACAATCCTACTTCATATAACAATTTTTAACCTCCCTCCTTCTTGACATTAGCCCTTTGCTTACATTTTTCACCTTTGTTTCTCTTCTAGTGCGCTGAGCTGGACAGCCAATCAGGGTGATTTCATTCACCAACGGGCTCAGCAGCTGCCACAGCTAATTCAACATGCTGAATGGGCAGAAAACACGCTGACGAAGGTTGACAAGGGGCAACGGTGCAGGACACACTGTGGCAATGAGGGCCACGGACACTCAGCGTCAGTCCGACGTGAGCGAAGGCCAAACGGCAGCTTGGCATGTCACAGCCTTTCAAGCTAATTGCTACTGCAGCTGACTAGTTAACTTGCTATTTTAAGTAAGCCTGAAACAATGTTAGTGAGTATACTAGGGTTTTCAGGCTACAATAAAAGACACAATAATTGGGAATACATCTAGAAATCTAATATTTGCTGTTGTTCACGTCTGATGTTACTGCTAAAATAATTCAGTTTTTTGAGGTGTACAAAACATTTTTTCTTCATGCTAGTTTGCTCAACAAGCCACAAGGAGACATCTAAACGGCTAGGATTTGTTCATGCTTTGCTGTCTCATGTAACAGCTACTAAAACAATTTAATCTAAGTGAAATAAATAGGTGGAGAAAATATTAGTAATTCCTCTCAAAACAGAGTGCCCCAGGGATGACGTTTTTCTGTAGGCTGATGCAGAAGTTAGCATTGTCTTGGTTTACTCTTCAAAGAGACCATGGAACTTTCCATTGGATTTTGGATTATTTCAGACTGTGGCAAGCAAATGTATGTTTACGATACTTAAATGTTTTTGTTCAGCAGGATAATCTTCATAAATGAATACAATTGTAAGGATTCTTCAAGCCTATTTGCAATAATTAATAACTAACATTAGGTTATAAACAAACTGCAGTTGCATGACTAAACATCGCCACCACCTGCAGGCTGTAAAGACCTGTTCAGCACAGTCTGGTGTGAGGAAGTTCTGTAGTCTCATTAAATATTCTCTCTCAAGTCTCTCAGGCTTGTTTTAACCATAGACCTTATTTTAGGCAATAAAACCAAAAACCCATTGACTTCAGGACGAGGGAACAGGGAGGGCTGAATTGTTAATTCATTTCCTGGTTTTAGGACTCAGTCCTGGGGCACCCTATAGAGCAATACAATTTAACAGCACTACAAACTGATATCACCAAAATTCTCAGAATTTTGTGTCAATTCAACACCTCTCTAAAACAGTTTGTCATAACCGTAATGAAGTTAGGATTCATTGCAGAGCTGTTGTATTAAACTACATGATATTAGCTATAATAGTCTGGGCATTATATAAACTGGGTACACACTATATTATGCAAAAAAGAAAACATCAGCTATACAGATTTTTACCTCAATGGCCGGTGAGACTGTGTCAAAGAAAGCCCCAAAGTCAACAGGGTCAATGACTGTCATGATTTCTTTCACATCTTGCATGGTCTTTAGCTGTGAGGGAGTTGCTGCGAGGTCGGTCAGCTGACTGAGAGAAAGAAGATCTGCAACCTCCACCTAAAAGTGACAAGTAGCATTTCAGTAAGCAAACACCAACAGCAGGGCTTTCACTTTTTATGGCATGCATTTGTATGCTTAGGTCAAGCATTGGACTTTTAATGTCACACTGACGGTTAATCAATCGACGTAGATCTTCTAAATATGCAGTCACTGCAAAAAAAAAATTTTTTACTTTAGGGAATAAGGATAAGTGATGTCCAATGAAGAAAAACACAATTAATGGCATGTTTACCTACCAAATAAATAAATGTGTCTGTTATACCCTTTAATCTGAAAGATAGTGCGAAGAGAGCTGCCTTTAAAAGTATTAAGAATTCAGTATCTGGATTGTATGATGGTTTGCTTTTCTATGTGATATCTTACATTTCTTATATATCGCATTCACTTTTAAAAGGCATGTGGACCTTTACATAGTGGTTTTTGCTGGTCAATTGCGCAGTCACTTTCTGCTGCCATAAAATAACACGATGCCAGCAATGCACCTGACCACACCTTATTTTAAAACCTGCACACTTTTGGGTGCACAGATGGGCAGAAGTACATATTTTATTTACACTACATGGCTTCACTTCACTGGCCATCAAAATGACAACTGCTTCATTCAGAAAGTAGCTATAAGAGTTGTGTTGTTTGCCGCTTTGCAACAGGTGTAAGTTAGGGCTCCTTAGGTTTGTTGCTGTGCTTTTCCCTGTTTGCCTCTTAGATTCAGACTGTCTATATTCATGTGAAAGCTGTCAGTCAATTTTTTTGTTCGACTACTAAACTGGACCAAGTTTGTTCACTTCTAAGCACACTGGTGTCTGGGTTATTAGTATTAATTCAAAAATTTAAATACTGTTAAATTTGCTGATTATGAACTGTAATGGAAGTAAAATTAGAAACAAATTGTATTACAGCATATGCAGTATAGTAATACTGGTAACACATATTATAGTTTCCATGTTAGTTTTTGGAATTTTCCAGATCATTTAGAAAGTGAATTGGTAAAAAAAAAAAGTAGTGTGTTGTGCTTGTGTCCAGGTAAGGTTTATTTTGGCAGCTCCTTGTTGAAAAGTGAGTGAACCATAGTGATTCTACAGTATGTCTTTTTCACCCAGTTTCTAATTGTTGACCATTACTAATGACATATATGGTCAAGTATTAGTTTGAAATAATTATATTCATAATGAGTTATTTTTTCATGACCTCTTTGTGACACTGAAGAATTTAAATTAACACACAAGGTTTAGTGAAGTGTTGAATGACTTGATTTGAACATGGGTCAACAGTGATCAAAACTGTCCACTAAATGACTTGCCTGTTGTCTATATAATTAAATATTTATACTCCTTGGTGCATGTTTCATAAGTGAGTGTGATCATAAAATTAACAAGGACTAAAAAGCAACACTTACTCCATTGAAATTGTTCTTTAAGGTCACAAAGTCCATGTAGGAGGCATGCACAAGGAATCGACCAAAGTTGTCTACGAGCCAACGTCTGTCATCATTTAGAGCTTCAACGCAGGCAAAACCTAGGTATCAAGACACTGGATTTTTAAAATGAACATGGCATACGAAACATGGCAATAGGAAGTCATACAATTTTCCCAACAAAAAAGTAGGAGCAAATGCCATGCCAAATGTCATACAGTAATGCTATTCAAGTTACCTGATGAGGAATGTCTCCGAAGATAGTCCTTTATGAACATGAAAACCTGTTGGGTCTGCCTCGTGGAGAGTTGAGTGAAAACACTGTCATAACCCTTGACACTGTGAAGAAAAATGAAAATATTTTCTGTGATGTTTCCATTATCTATTTCCATTTTCTTTTTATTATTTTTGTAGGAGGAGAAAAATTGTTTTTACTCACATCTCTTGATATGAGTCACAACTGATATCACGTGGAATGATTTCTAAAGTGCTTGACTGAATGCCTGGAAGGAAAAGAGGTAGGTAGACCTGGAACCATAACTTGACCCCCTCAGCATCTAGCATAGATAGTTTTGGTCCAAGTGCAGTTAGGGTGAGATTTAAGATGGTTTCACGCACTCTTGGGTCAATGGCGGTCAAGTTTTGCTAGAAAAAAATTACAACAGTGAAAATTAAAATAAACAAGTCAGGGACATACTTTTGGATTTCAGCAGAAAAATCAATAACTAAATGTGAAGAAGATACTCACCTCTAAAGCACCACGACCAAATTCATCAAAGAAAGAGCCGAAGTCTTCCACATCTGATGATGCAGTAAGTTCTGTGAAGACAAGCCTCACAAGGGTTTCATTTGACAAGTTGTTTGGTTCAAGGAGAAATTGAGCTTTTTGTGTTGAAGAGAGAGCGTCAATTGCTGTCACCTAGGAAAAGGGTACAAGACACCAATCAATCATTTTTTTAAATTGTTGTGGAAAAATATTCTTCTTCTAATTGTTAACTTCTTATCTTTCTGAATGGGTTTTTTTTTTTTTGGATCCCCATTACTTGTTACTGAGGCAAAAGTTAATTTCTATACTGATAAACAAAAGGAGGGCCTTCTACTGGAGTAAAACATGTTTGGTCACAATTTTTTTCCTAATAAACACACAAATGGTTTCTGGACCATGGAAAACTACATTCTGGAACGCCTTTTTTGGCCAAAATTAAAAAGAGGATATATGAATTCCTTTTTTCTTTGACATGGCAAACACAGCGCTCTTTACAGATTCTCCAAGTTCAGAATGTGGTGTGGCTGCTTTCAAGAAAGACTGGTAGAAAACCTTTTGACTTACCACAGAAAGGTTGAAGAATTTGAGGTCAGAGAGTGGTATGCTTTCGGAAAATGGACCCAAGTTTGCTTCAAGAAATTCTGCGTCACTCTGAATTCCCTGCCTGCAAACTAAGGCACAAAGACAGATGTTAGCATAGGTACCACTTCCCAAGCATTCACCCTTTGTTGATGCACGTGGAACAAGAGCACCACATGGCAAAGCTTACTGCGTTAGCCCTACCTGGCTTGTTGATGACGCTGGCAGAATTTTGCAGGTAATCCAGCAGAACTTCTGTGATTTCTTGCTGTCTCTGTGGTGACATTTCAGGGAAAGCTCTGGCCATCCCTCTCACACTGTAAAGGGCAAAAAGGAGAATTCTTACCCAGTCCCTCATTAGTGTGTTGTACTTTGCTGCAATGCAATATCGCCTGTTTGTGAAATGCTACTCACACAACGTGATAGTTTGTGCAGTTAATGTCTGAGATTGCAACCTCGAGCATCATCGCATTGAAACTCGGGAGGAGAGGAACCAGTAACCGCTGAAACAAGTCAATCCAGTCGACTTCCTCAAACGTTGTGAAATGGGGACTGATGATGGTGAAGGTCCTGTTCATCACACGGTCTCTCACAAGGGGTTGGAAATCAGGGACCTGGAAAATGATGACATGGGAGGATGTCACGGCCACAATGCACCATACAAGTTGCAAGAAAGGATGTAATGAAACATTTGATATGAATGAGTCCCCTACAACTGACCTAGAGGACTAGATACATATCTAAGTAATGACTATGCTGGATTAAAAGCTCAGGATTGTCCTTCTTTGCCCAGACTCAAGACAAGAATACCTCTTCATTTGCGGTCAACTCTGTCAGGAATTCCTCCACATTTTCTCGAGGATTGCCCTCCTCGAGCCGGTCAAACACACGGTCCAATGGTTCTGTGTCATCCAAGGCCTCGAAAGTCCGTACAAACTGTCCCAACTGAGTAGGAGTGAGAACTGACAAGACTTCGGCCTACGAAAGGGAAACAATACGAAATCAAACAGCAGGAATTGCAAGGCAATAAGTGAGACATCTCAGATTGGGAAAGGAATACTACAAGCCCAGTCACCACTTACGCTTGAGAAGTTGGCATTAAGGGCTTGCAGATCCTGCAGGGTTGCAAAAGCTGCGAATCCGGCAAGGTTTTCCTCCAGCCACTCTTGACTATCTCTGGATAATGATACACAGCCAGGATCTGCAAAGAAGCCACAAACAGAGACATTGGCAGGGCAAAACCACAGCTTGCTATCAAGACTTTACGGAATTGAGCCTGATTGGCCTGCTTTACCTGAGGAGTCATTTCTTGAAAGGAATGGCTTGATGAAATGAGTGTAGACTGCGCGCTGACTCTCTCTGTCCATGTATGCCATTTGGCTGCTGAATGTCTGGGTGCTAAAAAGTGAGAGAGGGCTTTTAAATCTAAAGAGACAGAAAACTGCAGGTTCCTCTGCAATCTCATTCAAAGTGGAGCAATATGTCACATATTTGCTTACACAGTCTGGTACGTGTGGCAGCTGAAGTTCCTGGAGCTAAGGCAGAAGAGGAAGTTCCGGGATGGAGAGGCCAAAAATGGACGAAGATTTGTCTGGAACAAGCTTCTGACAAAGGATGCGTTCTGCAGTTGGGAGTGGCTCAACTTGGCAATTCTCACTTCTCCGAGAGCCTCAAGGGCGTGTGAAAAGGATGGGTTGGTGTTGTTGGGAGCCTGGAATTGGAAACATCATTTTGGTTTGACACAGAATTGCCACGGGCACACAACAGTTTTGTGAAATACTGGGATTGGATTTACCATGGTGGCAAATGTCATAAGAGCCTCATCTAGTGCAGCGGAGGCTTTTTCAAAGAAAAGCTTCCAGACCGCTACAGGTAATGGCATGTGGCTTTCCAGTGAGCATTTCATCAATGTGACCACGTTGCTGGCTGTCAGATGCGTGGCCTAGGCAAAAATGCAAGTAAGTAAAGCAAAGACTTTCAGAGCTTATGGACATTTGTATTAGGAGGGCAATGTGGAAAAAGCCAAATCTTTTTAGGGAAAATGCAGCTAGCATAAAACAGTCTTACCATGGAGCAGGCATGTTCAGTGAGGGTCAAATTGCAAAGGGCTTCAGAGGAACTGGCGAGAGAAAGTGCAAAATCCATGCGGTCGCTGAGAAGAACAACAAAAAGTAATCCATTGTCACATTAGTTAGACTGGGAAAAAGCACTGTACCGACGTAAACTCAGCACCTGACAAATCCATAATTCCCCTACCTATCAACTCCCTCACAGATGAGGTCCTCTGTGAAAAGACAATATTCATGTATCAGATATGACATCATCAGAAAGCTATTTTTTCATCTAAGTTGAAATGTCTGGTAACTTAAAGACCTACCATCAACCTGGGTCTCCTTGCACTGGAGAGAAGCAGAGCATAATTGTTAGTCGAGTGGCAAAAGGTACTTAAATTTAAAATACCTTAATGCAGCCACCCTAACAAAGTTAATGCATGGAGCCTGCGTCTTGTAAATGTTTTATTGATTATTGTATAATCCATGTGACGCATCCATGGACGTGAACTTACCATGAAGGAATCTGGAACTGAGCAACCTGTTGGAGAGAAAATTGAAATGAAGGCACGACGTCAATACAGCTGTCGTCACTGTAGTGGTAATCGGCTTTATTGTGAAATGGTTTGTCAGCTGAGCAATTTGCCACCTACGTGGGAATCTCCTCTCGAGGAACTTTTTGCTCGATCTCACACCAGATGAAAGGCGCACTGGCAGAGATTCCAAACTTTGCCGAAAACCAGTGATTCTGAGGGAAGAAAACAGACATCCACGTGACTTGTCTGAGGCCAGAGTTTGTTATCATAATACAAACCCCAAATGTCTAGATGTGGACCTCAGAAATTTGGTCTCTTACATAGCTGCGTAGGATTCACAGCTGATGTTACTGGGGATCACTGTCAAGTTGCCAGGGCGGATGCTTGCCATCACAGGAGCCAAATTGATCTGAAACAACGTCTGAAAGTCTTCCGGCTCAAAATCTTCAAATTCAGGGGCAAGGGCTGTCAAGGTCATGTTTAAGATGGTATCTCGCACAGCTTTATCTCTGATGAGGGAGATGTTTCTCTGGAAATAAAAGGATTCGAGTTTCAGTCCAGGAGGGAATTCGACATTTCTGCAAACATACTAGAAATGCAAGCAAGTGTGGTGATGCATCTTTGTACTACGGTGCATCAGGGGAATGACTCAGGGGCATGACTGAAGAACAACTGGTGCAAGAAGCATTTGCGGACTGTGTAATTTTGAGGTAAATCCTGGCGTCTGATTAGATTCTGCAAGATTCGTCATGCCCAGGGCAAGTTTTACGTTGCCCGTTTGCAAGTCAACTTAGTGGGAAAATATGGCGATCTCAAAGTAAGGCACTCACCTGCTTGGTGATGGTTGCAAAAGCCTCAAGAAACTCCCCCAGCTGCTCGTCGTCAGGGGACTCTGTCAAGCTTTTGAACACCTCCCTTACCAAGGTCTCATTCTCCAAAGCACCGATTTCTGGATCCAGGATCAGCTCGGCCCTCTGGTTTGGTGAGAGAGAGCCCACAAGCGTCGCCTGATGACACAAACAAAGGGATTATGAATTCCTTTTTTCTTTGACATGGCAAACACAGCGCTCTTTACAGATTCTCCAAGTTCAGAATGTGGTGTGGCTGCTTTCAAGAAAGACTGGTAGAAAACCTTTTGACTTACCACAGAAAGGTTGAAGAATTTGAGGTCAGAGAGTGGTATGCTTTCGGAAAATGGACCCAAGTTTGCTTCAAGAAATTCTGCGTCACTCTGAATTCCCTGCCTGCAAACTAAGGCACAAAGACAGATGTTAGCATAGGTACCACTTCCCAAGCATTCACCCTTTGTTGATGCACGTGGAACAAGAGCACCACATGGCAAAGCTTACTGCGTTAGCCCTACCTGGCTTGTTGATGACGCTGGCAGAATTTTGCAGGTAATCCAGCAGAACTTCTGTGATTTCTTGCTGTCTCTGTGGTGACATTTCAGGGAAAGCTCTGGCCATCCCTCTCACACTGTAAAGGGCAAAAAGGAGAATTCTTACCCAGTCCCTCATTAGTGTGTTGTACTTTGCTGCAATGCAATATCGCCTGTTTGTGAAATGCTACTCACACAACGTGATAGTTTGTGCAGTTAATGTCTGAGATTGCAACCTCGAGCATCATCGCATTGAAACTCGGGAGGAGAGGAACCAGTAACCGCTGAAACAAGTCAATCCAGTCGACTTCCTCAAACGTTGTGAAATGGGGACTGATGATGGTGAAGGTCCTGTTCATCACACGGTCTCTCACAAGGGGTTGGAAATCAGGGACCTGGAAAATGATGACATGGGAGGATGTCACGGCCACAATGCACCATACAAGTTGCAAGAAAGGATGTAATGAAACATTTGATATGAATGAGTCCCCTACAACTGACCTAGAGGACTAGATACATATCTAAGTAATGACTATGCTGGATTAAAAGCTCAGGATTGTCCTTCTTTGCCCAGACTCAAGACAAGAATACCTCTTCATTTGCGGTCAACTCTGTCAGGAATTCCTCCACATTTTCTCGAGGATTGCCCTCCTCGAGCCGGTCAAACACACGGTCCAATGGTTCTGTGTCATCCAAGGCCTCGAAAGTCCGTACAAACTGTCCCAACTGAGTAGGAGTGAGAACTGACAAGACTTCGGCCTACGAAAGGGAAACAATACGAAATCAAACAGCAGGAATTGCAAGGCAATAAGTGAGACATCTCAGATTGGGAAAGGAATACTACAAGCCCAGTCACCACTTACGCTTGAGAAGTTGGCATTAAGGGCTTGCAGATCCTGCAGGGTTGCAAAAGCTGCGAATCCGGCAAGGTTTTCCTCCAGCCACTCTTGACTATCTCTGGATAATGATACACAGCCAGGATCTGCAAAGAAGCCACAAACAGAGACATTGGCAGGGCAAAACCACAGCTTGCTATCAAGACTTTACGGAATTGAGCCTGATTGGCCTGCTTTACCTGAGGAGTCATTTCTTGAAAGGAATGGCTTGATGAAATGAGTGTAGACTGCGCGCTGACTCTCTCTGTCCATGTATGCCATTTGGCTGCTGAATGTCTGGGTGCTAAAAAGTGAGAGAGGGCTTTTAAATCTAAAGAGACAGAAAACTGCAGGTTCCTCTGCAATCTCATTCAAAGTGGAGCAATATGTCACATATTTGCTTACACAGTCTGGTACGTGTGGCAGCTGAAGTTCCTGGAGCTAAGGCAGAAGAGGAAGTTCCGGGATGGAGAGGCCAAAAATGGACGAAGATTTGTCTGGAACAAGCTTCTGACAAAGGATGCGTTCTGCAGTTGGGAGTGGCTCAACTTGGCAATTCTCACTTCTCCGAGAGCCTCAAGGGCGTGTGAAAAGGATGGGTTGGTGTTGTTGGGAGCCTGGAATTGGAAACATCATTTTGGTTTGACACAGAATTGCCACGGGCACACAACAGTTTTGTGAAATACTGGGATTGGATTTACCATGGTGGCAAATGTCATAAGAGCCTCATCTAGTGCAGCGGAGGCTTTTTCAAAGAAAAGCTTCCAGACCGCTACAGGTAATGGCATGTGGCTTTCCAGTGAGCATTTCATCAATGTGACCACGTTGCTGGCTGTCAGATGCGTGGCCTAGGCAAAAATGCAAGTAAGTAAAGCAAAGACTTTCAGAGCTTATGGACATTTGTATTAGGAGGGCAATGTGGAAAAAGCCAAATCTTTTTAGGGAAAATGCAGCTAGCATAAAACAGTCTTACCATGGAGCAGGCATGTTCAGTGAGGGTCAAATTGCAAAGGGCTTCAGAGGAACTGGCGAGAGAAAGTGCAAAATCCATGCGGTCGCTGAGAAGAACAACAAAAAGTAATCCATTGTCACATTAGTTAGACTGGGAAAAAGCACTGTACCGACGTAAACTCAGCACCTGACAAATCCATAATTCCCCTACCTATCAACTCCCTCACAGATGAGGTCCTCTGTGAAAAGACAATATTCATGTATCAGATATGACATCATCAGAAAGCTATTTTTTCATCTAAGTTGAAATGTCTGGTAACTTAAAGACCTACCATCAACCTGGGTCTCCTTGCACTGGAGAGAAGCAGAGCATAATTGTTAGTCGAGTGGCAAAAGGTACTTAAATTTAAAATACCTTAATGCAGCCACCCTAACAAAGTTAATGCATGGAGCCTGCGTCTTGTAAATGTTTTATTGATTATTGTATAATCCATGTGACGCATCCATGGACGTGAACTTACCATGAAGGAATCTGGAACTGAGCAACCTGTTGGAGAGAAAATTGAAATGAAGGCACGACGTCAATACAGCTGTCGTCACTGTAGTGGTAATCGGCTTTATTGTGAAATGGTTTGTCAGCTGAGCAATTTGCCACCTACGTGGGAATCTCCTCTCGAGGAACTTTTTGCTCGATCTCACACCAGATGAAAGGCGCACTGGCAGAGATTCCAAACTTTGCCGAAAACCAGTGATTCTGAGGGAAGAAAACAGACATCCACGTGACTTGTCTGAGGCCAGAGTTTGTTATCATAATACAAACCCCAAATGTCTAGATGTGGACCTCAGAAATTTGGTCTCTTACATAGCTGCGTAGGATTCACAGCTGATGTTACTGGGGATCACTGTCAAGTTGCCAGGGCGGATGCTTGCCATCACAGGAGCCAAATTGATCTGAAACAACGTCTGAAAGTCTTCCGGCTCAAAATCTTCAAATTCAGGGGCAAGGGCTGTCAAGGTCATGTTTAAGATGGTATCTCGCACAGCTTTATCTCTGATGAGGGAGATGTTTCTCTGGAAATAAAAGGATTCGAGTTTCAGTCCAGGAGGGAATTCGACATTTCTGCAAACATACTAGAAATGCAAGCAAGTGTGGTGATGCATCTTTGTACTACGGTGCATCAGGGGAATGACTCAGGGGCATGACTGAAGAACAACTGGTGCAAGAAGCATTTGCGGACTGTGTAATTTTGAGGTAAATCCTGGCGTCTGATTAGATTCTGCAAGATTCGTCATGCCCAGGGCAAGTTTTACGTTGCCCGTTTGCAAGTCAACTTAGTGGGAAAATATGGCGATCTCAAAGTAAGGCACTCACCTGCTTGGTGATGGTTGCAAAAGCCTCAAGAAACTCCCCCAGCTGCTCGTCGTCAGGGGACTCTGTCAAGCTTTTGAACACCTCCCTTACCAAGGTCTCATTCTCCAAAGCACCGATTTCTGGATCCAGGATCAGCTCGGCCCTCTGGTTTGGTGAGAGAGAGCCCACAAGCGTCGCCTGATGACACAAACAAAGGGATTATGAATTCCTTTTTTCTTTGACATGGCAAACACAGCGCTCTTTACAGATTCTCCAAGTTCAGAATGTGGTGTGGCTGCTTTCAAGAAAGACTGGTAGAAAACCTTTTGACTTACCACAGAAAGGTTGAAGAATTTGAGGTCAGAGAGTGGTATGCTTTCGGAAAATGGACCCAAGTTTGCTTCAAGAAATTCTGCGTCACTCTGAATTCCCTGCCTGCAAACTAAGGCACAAAGACAGATGTTAGCATAGGTACCACTTCCCAAGCATTCACCCTTTGTTGATGCACGTGGAACAAGAGCACCACATGGCAAAGCTTACTGCGTTAGCCCTACCTGGCTTGTTGATGACGCTGGCAGAATTTTGCAGGTAATCCAGCAGAACTTCTGTGATTTCTTGCTGTCTCTGTGGTGACATTTCAGGGAAAGCTCTGGCCATCCCTCTCACACTGTAAAGGGCAAAAAGGAGAATTCTTACCCAGTCCCTCATTAGTGTGTTGTACTTTGCTGCAATGCAATATCGCCTGTTTGTGAAATGCTACTCACACAACGTGATAGTTTGTGCAGTTAATGTCTGAGATTGCAACCTCGAGCATCATCGCATTGAAACTCGGGAGGAGAGGAACCAGTAACCGCTGAAACAAGTCAATCCAGTCGACTTCCTCAAACGTTGTGAAATGGGGACTGATGATGGTGAAGGTCCTGTTCATCACACGGTCTCTCACAAGGGGTTGGAAATCAGGGACCTGGAAAATGATGACATGGGAGGATGTCACGGCCACAATGCACCATACAAGTTGCAAGAAAGGATGTAATGAAACATTTGATATGAATGAGTCCCCTACAACTGACCTAGAGGACTAGATACATATCTAAGTAATGACTATGCTGGATTAAAAGCTCAGGATTGTCCTTCTTTGCCCAGACTCAAGACAAGAATACCTCTTCATTTGCGGTCAACTCTGTCAGGAATTCCTCCACATTTTCTCGAGGATTGCCCTCCTCGAGCCGGTCAAACACACGGTCCAATGGTTCTGTGTCATCCAAGGCCTCGAAAGTCCGTACAAACTGTCCCAACTGAGTAGGAGTGAGAACTGACAAGACTTCGGCCTACGAAAGGGAAACAATACGAAATCAAACAGCAGGAATTGCAAGGCAATAAGTGAGACATCTCAGATTGGGAAAGGAATACTACAAGCCCAGTCACCACTTACGCTTGAGAAGTTGGCATTAAGGGCTTGCAGATCCTGCAGGGTTGCAAAAGCTGCGAATCCGGCAAGGTTTTCCTCCAGCCACTCTTGACTATCTCTGGATAATGATACACAGCCAGGATCTGCAAAGAAGCCACAAACAGAGACATTGGCAGGGCAAAACCACAGCTTGCTATCAAGACTTTACGGAATTGAGCCTGATTGGCCTGCTTTACCTGAGGAGTCATTTCTTGAAAGGAATGGCTTGATGAAATGAGTGTAGACTGCGCGCTGACTCTCTCTGTCCATGTATGCCATTTGGCTGCTGAATGTCTGGGTGCTAAAAAGTGAGAGAGGGCTTTTAAATCTAAAGAGACAGAAAACTGCAGGTTCCTCTGCAATCTCATTCAAAGTGGAGCAATATGTCACATATTTGCTTACACAGTCTGGTACGTGTGGCAGCTGAAGTTCCTGGAGCTAAGGCAGAAGAGGAAGTTCCGGGATGGAGAGGCCAAAAATGGACGAAGATTTGTCTGGAACAAGCTTCTGACAAAGGATGCGTTCTGCAGTTGGGAGTGGCTCAACTTGGCAATTCTCACTTCTCCGAGAGCCTCAAGGGCGTGTGAAAAGGATGGGTTGGTGTTGTTGGGAGCCTGGAATTGGAAACATCATTTTGGTTTGACACAGAATTGCCACGGGCACACAACAGTTTTGTGAAATACTGGGATTGGATTTACCATGGTGGCAAATGTCATAAGAGCCTCATCTAGTGCAGCGGAGGCTTTTTCAAAGAAAAGCTTCCAGACCGCTACAGGTAATGGCATGTGGCTTTCCAGTGAGCATTTCATCAATGTGACCACGTTGCTGGCTGTCAGATGCGTGGCCTAGGCAAAAATGCAAGTAAGTAAAGCAAAGACTTTCAGAGCTTATGGACATTTGTATTAGGAGGGCAATGTGGAAAAAGCCAAATCTTTTTAGGGAAAATGCAGCTAGCATAAAACAGTCTTACCATGGAGCAGGCATGTTCAGTGAGGGTCAAATTGCAAAGGGCTTCAGAGGAACTGGCGAGAGAAAGTGCAAAATCCATGCGGTCGCTGAGAAGAACAACAAAAAGTAATCCATTGTCACATTAGTTAGACTGGGAAAAAGCACTGTACCGACGTAAACTCAGCACCTGACAAATCCATAATTCCCCTACCTATCAACTCCCTCACAGATGAGGTCCTCTGTGAAAAGACAATATTCATGTATCAGATATGACATCATCAGAAAGCTATTTTTTCATCTAAGTTGAAATGTCTGGTAACTTAAAGACCTACCATCAACCTGGGTCTCCTTGCACTGGAGAGAAGCAGAGCATAATTGTTAGTCGAGTGGCAAAAGGTACTTAAATTTAAAATACCTTAATGCAGCCACCCTAACAAAGTTAATGCATGGAGCCTGCGTCTTGTAAATGTTTTATTGATTATTGTATAATCCATGTGACGCATCCATGGACGTGAACTTACCATGAAGGAATCTGGAACTGAGCAACCTGTTGGAGAGAAAATTGAAATGAAGGCACGACGTCAATACAGCTGTCGTCACTGTAGTGGTAATCGGCTTTATTGTGAAATGGTTTGTCAGCTGAGCAATTTGCCACCTACGTGGGAATCTCCTCTCGAGGAACTTTTTGCTCGATCTCACACCAGATGAAAGGCGCACTGGCAGAGATTCCAAACTTTGCCGAAAACCAGTGATTCTGAGGGAAGAAAACAGACATCCACGTGACTTGTCTGAGGCCAGAGTTTGTTATCATAATACAAACCCCAAATGTCTAGATGTGGACCTCAGAAATTTGGTCTCTTACATAGCTGCGTAGGATTCACAGCTGATGTTACTGGGGATCACTGTCAAGTTGCCAGGGCGGATGCTTGCCATCACAGGAGCCAAATTGATCTGAAACAACGTCTGAAAGTCTTCCGGCTCAAAATCTTCAAATTCAGGGGCAAGGGCTGTCAAGGTCATGTTTAAGATGGTATCTCGCACAGCTTTATCTCTGATGAGGGAGATGTTTCTCTGGAAATAAAAGGATTCGAGTTTCAGTCCAGGAGGGAATTCGACATTTCTGCAAACATACTAGAAATGCAAGCAAGTGTGGTGATGCATCTTTGTACTACGGTGCATCAGGGGAATGACTCAGGGGCATGACTGAAGAACAACTGGTGCAAGAAGCATTTGCGGACTGTGTAATTTTGAGGTAAATCCTGGCGTCTGATTAGATTCTGCAAGATTCGTCATGCCCAGGGCAAGTTTTACGTTGCCCGTTTGCAAGTCAACTTAGTGGGAAAATATGGCGATCTCAAAGTAAGGCACTCACCTGCTTGGTGATGGTTGCAAAAGCCTCAAGAAACTCCCCCAGCTGCTCGTCGTCAGGGGACTCTGTCAAGCTTTTGAACACCTCCCTTACCAAGGTCTCATTCTCCAAAGCACCGATTTCTGGATCCAGGATCAGCTCGGCCCTCTGGTTTGGTGAGAGAGAGCCCACAAGCGTCGCCTGATGACACAAACAAAGGGATTATGAATTCCTTTTTTCTTTGACATGGCAAACACAGCGCTCTTTACAGATTCTCCAAGTTCAGAATGTGGTGTGGCTGCTTTCAAGAAAGACTGGTAGAAAACCTTTTGACTTACCACAGAAAGGTTGAAGAATTTGAGGTCAGAGAGTGGTATGCTTTCGGAAAATGGACCCAAGTTTGCTTCAAGAAATTCTGCGTCACTCTGAATTCCCTGCCTGCAAACTAAGGCACAAAGACAGATGTTAGCATAGGTACCACTTCCCAAGCATTCACCCTTTGTTGATGCACGTGGAACAAGAGCACCACATGGCAAAGCTTACTGCGTTAGCCCTACCTGGCTTGTTGATGACGCTGGCAGAATTTTGCAGGTAATCCAGCAGAACTTCTGTGATTTCTTGCTGTCTCTGTGGTGACATTTCAGGGAAAGCTCTGGCCATCCCTCTCACACTGTAAAGGGCAAAAAGGAGAATTCTTACCCAGTCCCTCATTAGTGTGTTGTACTTTGCTGCAATGCAATATCGCCTGTTTGTGAAATGCTACTCACACAACGTGATAGTTTGTGCAGTTAATGTCTGAGATTGCAACCTCGAGCATCATCGCATTGAAACTCGGGAGGAGAGGAACCAGTAACCGCTGAAACAAGTCAATCCAGTCGACTTCCTCAAACGTTGTGAAATGGGGACTGATGATGGTGAAGGTCCTGTTCATCACACGGTCTCTCACAAGGGGTTGGAAATCAGGGACCTGGAAAATGATGACATGGGAGGATGTCACGGCCACAATGCACCATACAAGTTGCAAGAAAGGATGTAATGAAACATTTGATATGAATGAGTCCCCTACAACTGACCTAGAGGACTAGATACATATCTAAGTAATGACTATGCTGGATTAAAAGCTCAGGATTGTCCTTCTTTGCCCAGACTCAAGACAAGAATACCTCTTCATTTGCGGTCAACTCTGTCAGGAATTCCTCCACATTTTCTCGAGGATTGCCCTCCTCGAGCCGGTCAAACACACGGTCCAATGGTTCTGTGTCATCCAAGGCCTCGAAAGTCCGTACAAACTGTCCCAACTGAGTAGGAGTGAGAACTGACAAGACTTCGGCCTACGAAAGGGAAACAATACGAAATCAAACAGCAGGAATTGCAAGGCAATAAGTGAGACATCTCAGATTGGGAAAGGAATACTACAAGCCCAGTCACCACTTACGCTTGAGAAGTTGGCATTAAGGGCTTGCAGATCCTGCAGGGTTGCAAAAGCTGCGAATCCGGCAAGGTTTTCCTCCAGCCACTCTTGACTATCTCTGGATAATGATACACAGCCAGGATCTGCAAAGAAGCCACAAACAGAGACATTGGCAGGGCAAAACCACAGCTTGCTATCAAGACTTTACGGAATTGAGCCTGATTGGCCTGCTTTACCTGAGGAGTCATTTCTTGAAAGGAATGGCTTGATGAAATGAGTGTAGACTGCGCGCTGACTCTCTCTGTCCATGTATGCCATTTGGCTGCTGAATGTCTGGGTGCTAAAAAGTGAGAGAGGGCTTTTAAATCTAAAGAGACAGAAAACTGCAGGTTCCTCTGCAATCTCATTCAAAGTGGAGCAATATGTCACATATTTGCTTACACAGTCTGGTACGTGTGGCAGCTGAAGTTCCTGGAGCTAAGGCAGAAGAGGAAGTTCCGGGATGGAGAGGCCAAAAATGGACGAAGATTTGTCTGGAACAAGCTTCTGACAAAGGATGCGTTCTGCAGTTGGGAGTGGCTCAACTTGGCAATTCTCACTTCTCCGAGAGCCTCAAGGGCGTGTGAAAAGGATGGGTTGGTGTTGTTGGGAGCCTGGAATTGGAAACATCATTTTGGTTTGACACAGAATTGCCACGGGCACACAACAGTTTTGTGAAATACTGGGATTGGATTTACCATGGTGGCAAATGTCATAAGAGCCTCATCTAGTGCAGCGGAGGCTTTTTCAAAGAAAAGCTTCCAGACCGCTACAGGTAATGGCATGTGGCTTTCCAGTGAGCATTTCATCAATGTGACCACGTTGCTGGCTGTCAGATGCGTGGCCTAGGCAAAAATGCAAGTAAGTAAAGCAAAGACTTTCAGAGCTTATGGACATTTGTATTAGGAGGGCAATGTGGAAAAAGCCAAATCTTTTTAGGGAAAATGCAGCTAGCATAAAACAGTCTTACCATGGAGCAGGCATGTTCAGTGAGGGTCAAATTGCAAAGGGCTTCAGAGGAACTGGCGAGAGAAAGTGCAAAATCCATGCGGTCGCTGAGAAGAACAACAAAAAGTAATCCATTGTCACATTAGTTAGACTGGGAAAAAGCACTGTACCGACGTAAACTCAGCACCTGACAAATCCATAATTCCCCTACCTATCAACTCCCTCACAGATGAGGTCCTCTGTGAAAAGACAATATTCATGTATCAGATATGACATCATCAGAAAGCTATTTTTTCATCTAAGTTGAAATGTCTGGTAACTTAAAGACCTACCATCAACCTGGGTCTCCTTGCACTGGAGAGAAGCAGAGCATAATTGTTAGTCGAGTGGCAAAAGGTACTTAAATTTAAAATACCTTAATGCAGCCACCCTAACAAAGTTAATGCATGGAGCCTGCGTCTTGTAAATGTTTTATTGATTATTGTATAATCCATGTGACGCATCCATGGACGTGAACTTACCATGAAGGAATCTGGAACTGAGCAACCTGTTGGAGAGAAAATTGAAATGAAGGCACGACGTCAATACAGCTGTCGTCACTGTAGTGGTAATCGGCTTTATTGTGAAATGGTTTGTCAGCTGAGCAATTTGCCACCTACGTGGGAATCTCCTCTCGAGGAACTTTTTGCTCGATCTCACACCAGATGAAAGGCGCACTGGCAGAGATTCCAAACTTTGCCGAAAACCAGTGATTCTGAGGGAAGAAAACAGACATCCACGTGACTTGTCTGAGGCCAGAGTTTGTTATCATAATACAAACCCCAAATGTCTAGATGTGGACCTCAGAAATTTGGTCTCTTACATAGCTGCGTAGGATTCACAGCTGATGTTACTGGGGATCACTGTCAAGTTGCCAGGGCGGATGCTTGCCATCACAGGAGCCAAATTGATCTGAAACAACGTCTGAAAGTCTTCCGGCTCAAAATCTTCAAATTCAGGGGCAAGGGCTGTCAAGGTCATGTTTAAGATGGTATCTCGCACAGCTTTATCTCTGATGAGGGAGATGTTTCTCTGGAAATAAAAGGATTCGAGTTTCAGTCCAGGAGGGAATTCGACATTTCTGCAAACATACTAGAAATGCAAGCAAGTGTGGTGATGCATCTTTGTACTACGGTGCATCAGGGGAATGACTCAGGGGCATGACTGAAGAACAACTGGTGCAAGAAGCATTTGCGGACTGTGTAATTTTGAGGTAAATCCTGGCGTCTGATTAGATTCTGCAAGATTCGTCATGCCCAGGGCAAGTTTTACGTTGCCCGTTTGCAAGTCAACTTAGTGGGAAAATATGGCGATCTCAAAGTAAGGCACTCACCTGCTTGGTGATGGTTGCAAAAGCCTCAAGAAACTCCCCCAGCTGCTCGTCGTCAGGGGACTCTGTCAAGCTTTTGAACACCTCCCTTACCAAGGTCTCATTCTCCAAAGCACCGATTTCTGGATCCAGGATCAGCTCGGCCCTCTGGTTTGGTGAGAGAGAGCCCACAAGCGTCGCCTGATGACACAAACAAAGGGATTATGAATTCCTTTTTTCTTTGACATGGCAAACACAGCGCTCTTTACAGATTCTCCAAGTTCAGAATGTGGTGTGGCTGCTTTCAAGAAAGACTGGTAGAAAACCTTTTGACTTACCACAGAAAGGTTGAAGAATTTGAGGTCAGAGAGTGGTATGCTTTCGGAAAATGGACCCAAGTTTGCTTCAAGAAATTCTGCGTCACTCTGAATTCCCTGCCTGCAAACTAAGGCACAAAGACAGATGTTAGCATAGGTACCACTTCCCAAGCATTCACCCTTTGTTGATGCACGTGGAACAAGAGCACCACATGGCAAAGCTTACTGCGTTAGCCCTACCTGGCTTGTTGATGACGCTGGCAGAATTTTGCAGGTAATCCAGCAGAACTTCTGTGATTTCTTGCTGTCTCTGTGGTGACATTTCAGGGAAAGCTCTGGCCATCCCTCTCACACTGTAAAGGGCAAAAAGGAGAATTCTTACCCAGTCCCTCATTAGTGTGTTGTACTTTGCTGCAATGCAATATCGCCTGTTTGTGAAATGCTACTCACACAACGTGATAGTTTGTGCAGTTAATGTCTGAGATTGCAACCTCGAGCATCATCGCATTGAAACTCGGGAGGAGAGGAACCAGTAACCGCTGAAACAAGTCAATCCAGTCGACTTCCTCAAACGTTGTGAAATGGGGACTGATGATGGTGAAGGTCCTGTTCATCACACGGTCTCTCACAAGGGGTTGGAAATCAGGGACCTGGAAAATGATGACATGGGAGGATGTCACGGCCACAATGCACCATACAAGTTGCAAGAAAGGATGTAATGAAACATTTGATATGAATGAGTCCCCTACAACTGACCTAGAGGACTAGATACATATCTAAGTAATGACTATGCTGGATTAAAAGCTCAGGATTGTCCTTCTTTGCCCAGACTCAAGACAAGAATACCTCTTCATTTGCGGTCAACTCTGTCAGGAATTCCTCCACATTTTCTCGAGGATTGCCCTCCTCGAGCCGGTCAAACACACGGTCCAATGGTTCTGTGTCATCCAAGGCCTCGAAAGTCCGTACAAACTGTCCCAACTGAGTAGGAGTGAGAACTGACAAGACTTCGGCCTACGAAAGGGAAACAATACGAAATCAAACAGCAGGAATTGCAAGGCAATAAGTGAGACATCTCAGATTGGGAAAGGAATACTACAAGCCCAGTCACCACTTACGCTTGAGAAGTTGGCATTAAGGGCTTGCAGATCCTGCAGGGTTGCAAAAGCTGCGAATCCGGCAAGGTTTTCCTCCAGCCACTCTTGACTATCTCTGGATAATGATACACAGCCAGGATCTGCAAAGAAGCCACAAACAGAGACATTGGCAGGGCAAAACCACAGCTTGCTATCAAGACTTTACGGAATTGAGCCTGATTGGCCTGCTTTACCTGAGGAGTCATTTCTTGAAAGGAATGGCTTGATGAAATGAGTGTAGACTGCGCGCTGACTCTCTCTGTCCATGTATGCCATTTGGCTGCTGAATGTCTGGGTGCTAAAAAGTGAGAGAGGGCTTTTAAATCTAAAGAGACAGAAAACTGCAGGTTCCTCTGCAATCTCATTCAAAGTGGAGCAATATGTCACATATTTGCTTACACAGTCTGGTACGTGTGGCAGCTGAAGTTCCTGGAGCTAAGGCAGAAGAGGAAGTTCCGGGATGGAGAGGCCAAAAATGGACGAAGATTTGTCTGGAACAAGCTTCTGACAAAGGATGCGTTCTGCAGTTGGGAGTGGCTCAACTTGGCAATTCTCACTTCTCCGAGAGCCTCAAGGGCGTGTGAAAAGGATGGGTTGGTGTTGTTGGGAGCCTGGAATTGGAAACATCATTTTGGTTTGACACAGAATTGCCACGGGCACACAACAGTTTTGTGAAATACTGGGATTGGATTTACCATGGTGGCAAATGTCATAAGAGCCTCATCTAGTGCAGCGGAGGCTTTTTCAAAGAAAAGCTTCCAGACCGCTACAGGTAATGGCATGTGGCTTTCCAGTGAGCATTTCATCAATGTGACCACGTTGCTGGCTGTCAGATGCGTGGCCTAGGCAAAAATGCAAGTAAGTAAAGCAAAGACTTTCAGAGCTTATGGACATTTGTATTAGGAGGGCAATGTGGAAAAAGCCAAATCTTTTTAGGGAAAATGCAGCTAGCATAAAACAGTCTTACCATGGAGCAGGCATGTTCAGTGAGGGTCAAATTGCAAAGGGCTTCAGAGGAACTGGCGAGAGAAAGTGCAAAATCCATGCGGTCGCTGAGAAGAACAACAAAAAGTAATCCATTGTCACATTAGTTAGACTGGGAAAAAGCACTGTACCGACGTAAACTCAGCACCTGACAAATCCATAATTCCCCTACCTATCAACTCCCTCACAGATGAGGTCCTCTGTGAAAAGACAATATTCATGTATCAGATATGACATCATCAGAAAGCTATTTTTTCATCTAAGTTGAAATGTCTGGTAACTTAAAGACCTACCATCAACCTGGGTCTCCTTGCACTGGAGAGAAGCAGAGCATAATTGTTAGTCGAGTGGCAAAAGGTACTTAAATTTAAAATACCTTAATGCAGCCACCCTAACAAAGTTAATGCATGGAGCCTGCGTCTTGTAAATGTTTTATTGATTATTGTATAATCCATGTGACGCATCCATGGACGTGAACTTACCATGAAGGAATCTGGAACTGAGCAACCTGTTGGAGAGAAAATTGAAATGAAGGCACGACGTCAATACAGCTGTCGTCACTGTAGTGGTAATCGGCTTTATTGTGAAATGGTTTGTCAGCTGAGCAATTTGCCACCTACGTGGGAATCTCCTCTCGAGGAACTTTTTGCTCGATCTCACACCAGATGAAAGGCGCACTGGCAGAGATTCCAAACTTTGCCGAAAACCAGTGATTCTGAGGGAAGAAAACAGACATCCACGTGACTTGTCTGAGGCCAGAGTTTGTTATCATAATACAAACCCCAAATGTCTAGATGTGGACCTCAGAAATTTGGTCTCTTACATAGCTGCGTAGGATTCACAGCTGATGTTACTGGGGATCACTGTCAAGTTGCCAGGGCGGATGCTTGCCATCACAGGAGCCAAATTGATCTGAAACAACGTCTGAAAGTCTTCCGGCTCAAAATCTTCAAATTCAGGGGCAAGGGCTGTCAAGGTCATGTTTAAGATGGTATCTCGCACAGCTTTATCTCTGATGAGGGAGATGTTTCTCTGGAAATAAAAGGATTCGAGTTTCAGTCCAGGAGGGAATTCGACATTTCTGCAAACATACTAGAAATGCAAGCAAGTGTGGTGATGCATCTTTGTACTACGGTGCATCAGGGGAATGACTCAGGGGCATGACTGAAGAACAACTGGTGCAAGAAGCATTTGCGGACTGTGTAATTTTGAGGTAAATCCTGGCGTCTGATTAGATTCTGCAAGATTCGTCATGCCCAGGGCAAGTTTTACGTTGCCCGTTTGCAAGTCAACTTAGTGGGAAAATATGGCGATCTCAAAGTAAGGCACTCACCTGCTTGGTGATGGTTGCAAAAGCCTCAAGAAACTCCCCCAGCTGCTCGTCGTCAGGGGACTCTGTCAAGCTTTTGAACACCTCCCTTACCAAGGTCTCATTCTCCAAAGCACCGATTTCTGGATCCAGGATCAGCTCGGCCCTCTGGTTTGGTGAGAGAGAGCCCACAAGCGTCGCCTGATGACACAAACAAAGGGATTATGAATTCCTTTTTTCTTTGACATGGCAAACACAGCGCTCTTTACAGATTCTCCAAGTTCAGAATGTGGTGTGGCTGCTTTCAAGAAAGACTGGTAGAAAACCTTTTGACTTACCACAGAAAGGTTGAAGAATTTGAGGTCAGAGAGTGGTATGCTTTCGGAAAATGGACCCAAGTTTGCTTCAAGAAATTCTGCGTCACTCTGAATTCCCTGCCTGCAAACTAAGGCACAAAGACAGATGTTAGCATAGGTACCACTTCCCAAGCATTCACCCTTTGTTGATGCACGTGGAACAAGAGCACCACATGGCAAAGCTTACTGCGTTAGCCCTACCTGGCTTGTTGATGACGCTGGCAGAATTTTGCAGGTAATCCAGCAGAACTTCTGTGATTTCTTGCTGTCTCTGTGGTGACATTTCAGGGAAAGCTCTGGCCATCCCTCTCACACTGTAAAGGGCAAAAAGGAGAATTCTTACCCAGTCCCTCATTAGTGTGTTGTACTTTGCTGCAATGCAATATCGCCTGTTTGTGAAATGCTACTCACACAACGTGATAGTTTGTGCAGTTAATGTCTGAGATTGCAACCTCGAGCATCATCGCATTGAAACTCGGGAGGAGAGGAACCAGTAACCGCTGAAACAAGTCAATCCAGTCGACTTCCTCAAACGTTGTGAAATGGGGACTGATGATGGTGAAGGTCCTGTTCATCACACGGTCTCTCACAAGGGGTTGGAAATCAGGGACCTGGAAAATGATGACATGGGAGGATGTCACGGCCACAATGCACCATACAAGTTGCAAGAAAGGATGTAATGAAACATTTGATATGAATGAGTCCCCTACAACTGACCTAGAGGACTAGATACATATCTAAGTAATGACTATGCTGGATTAAAAGCTCAGGATTGTCCTTCTTTGCCCAGACTCAAGACAAGAATACCTCTTCATTTGCGGTCAACTCTGTCAGGAATTCCTCCACATTTTCTCGAGGATTGCCCTCCTCGAGCCGGTCAAACACACGGTCCAATGGTTCTGTGTCATCCAAGGCCTCGAAAGTCCGTACAAACTGTCCCAACTGAGTAGGAGTGAGAACTGACAAGACTTCGGCCTACGAAAGGGAAACAATACGAAATCAAACAGCAGGAATTGCAAGGCAATAAGTGAGACATCTCAGATTGGGAAAGGAATACTACAAGCCCAGTCACCACTTACGCTTGAGAAGTTGGCATTAAGGGCTTGCAGATCCTGCAGGGTTGCAAAAGCTGCGAATCCGGCAAGGTTTTCCTCCAGCCACTCTTGACTATCTCTGGATAATGATACACAGCCAGGATCTGCAAAGAAGCCACAAACAGAGACATTGGCAGGGCAAAACCACAGCTTGCTATCAAGACTTTACGGAATTGAGCCTGATTGGCCTGCTTTACCTGAGGAGTCATTTCTTGAAAGGAATGGCTTGATGAAATGAGTGTAGACTGCGCGCTGACTCTCTCTGTCCATGTATGCCATTTGGCTGCTGAATGTCTGGGTGCTAAAAAGTGAGAGAGGGCTTTTAAATCTAAAGAGACAGAAAACTGCAGGTTCCTCTGCAATCTCATTCAAAGTGGAGCAATATGTCACATATTTGCTTACACAGTCTGGTACGTGTGGCAGCTGAAGTTCCTGGAGCTAAGGCAGAAGAGGAAGTTCCGGGATGGAGAGGCCAAAAATGGACGAAGATTTGTCTGGAACAAGCTTCTGACAAAGGATGCGTTCTGCAGTTGGGAGTGGCTCAACTTGGCAATTCTCACTTCTCCGAGAGCCTCAAGGGCGTGTGAAAAGGATGGGTTGGTGTTGTTGGGAGCCTGGAATTGGAAACATCATTTTGGTTTGACACAGAATTGCCACGGGCACACAACAGTTTTGTGAAATACTGGGATTGGATTTACCATGGTGGCAAATGTCATAAGAGCCTCATCTAGTGCAGCGGAGGCTTTTTCAAAGAAAAGCTTCCAGACCGCTACAGGTAATGGCATGTGGCTTTCCAGTGAGCATTTCATCAATGTGACCACGTTGCTGGCTGTCAGATGCGTGGCCTAGGCAAAAATGCAAGTAAGTAAAGCAAAGACTTTCAGAGCTTATGGACATTTGTATTAGGAGGGCAATGTGGAAAAAGCCAAATCTTTTTAGGGAAAATGCAGCTAGCATAAAACAGTCTTACCATGGAGCAGGCATGTTCAGTGAGGGTCAAATTGCAAAGGGCTTCAGAGGAACTGGCGAGAGAAAGTGCAAAATCCATGCGGTCGCTGAGAAGAACAACAAAAAGTAATCCATTGTCACATTAGTTAGACTGGGAAAAAGCACTGTACCGACGTAAACTCAGCACCTGACAAATCCATAATTCCCCTACCTATCAACTCCCTCACAGATGAGGTCCTCTGTGAAAAGACAATATTCATGTATCAGATATGACATCATCAGAAAGCTATTTTTTCATCTAAGTTGAAATGTCTGGTAACTTAAAGACCTACCATCAACCTGGGTCTCCTTGCACTGGAGAGAAGCAGAGCATAATTGTTAGTCGAGTGGCAAAAGGTACTTAAATTTAAAATACCTTAATGCAGCCACCCTAACAAAGTTAATGCATGGAGCCTGCGTCTTGTAAATGTTTTATTGATTATTGTATAATCCATGTGACGCATCCATGGACGTGAACTTACCATGAAGGAATCTGGAACTGAGCAACCTGTTGGAGAGAAAATTGAAATGAAGGCACGACGTCAATACAGCTGTCGTCACTGTAGTGGTAATCGGCTTTATTGTGAAATGGTTTGTCAGCTGAGCAATTTGCCACCTACGTGGGAATCTCCTCTCGAGGAACTTTTTGCTCGATCTCACACCAGATGAAAGGCGCACTGGCAGAGATTCCAAACTTTGCCGAAAACCAGTGATTCTGAGGGAAGAAAACAGACATCCACGTGACTTGTCTGAGGCCAGAGTTTGTTATCATAATACAAACCCCAAATGTCTAGATGTGGACCTCAGAAATTTGGTCTCTTACATAGCTGCGTAGGATTCACAGCTGATGTTACTGGGGATCACTGTCAAGTTGCCAGGGCGGATGCTTGCCATCACAGGAGCCAAATTGATCTGAAACAACGTCTGAAAGTCTTCCGGCTCAAAATCTTCAAATTCAGGGGCAAGGGCTGTCAAGGTCATGTTTAAGATGGTATCTCGCACAGCTTTATCTCTGATGAGGGAGATGTTTCTCTGGAAATAAAAGGATTCGAGTTTCAGTCCAGGAGGGAATTCGACATTTCTGCAAACATACTAGAAATGCAAGCAAGTGTGGTGATGCATCTTTGTACTACGGTGCATCAGGGGAATGACTCAGGGGCATGACTGAAGAACAACTGGTGCAAGAAGCATTTGCGGACTGTGTAATTTTGAGGTAAATCCTGGCGTCTGATTAGATTCTGCAAGATTCGTCATGCCCAGGGCAAGTTTTACGTTGCCCGTTTGCAAGTCAACTTAGTGGGAAAATATGGCGATCTCAAAGTAAGGCACTCACCTGCTTGGTGATGGTTGCAAAAGCCTCAAGAAACTCCCCCAGCTGCTCGTCGTCAGGGGACTCTGTCAAGCTTTTGAACACCTCCCTTACCAAGGTCTCATTCTCCAAAGCACCGATTTCTGGATCCAGGATCAGCTCGGCCCTCTGGTTTGGTGAGAGAGAGCCCACAAGCGTCGCCTGATGACACAAACAAAGGGATTATGAATTCCTTTTTTCTTTGACATGGCAAACACAGCGCTCTTTACAGATTCTCCAAGTTCAGAATGTGGTGTGGCTGCTTTCAAGAAAGACTGGTAGAAAACCTTTTGACTTACCACAGAAAGGTTGAAGAATTTGAGGTCAGAGAGTGGTATGCTTTCGGAAAATGGACCCAAGTTTGCTTCAAGAAATTCTGCGTCACTCTGAATTCCCTGCCTGCAAACTAAGGCACAAAGACAGATGTTAGCATAGGTACCACTTCCCAAGCATTCACCCTTTGTTGATGCACGTGGAACAAGAGCACCACATGGCAAAGCTTACTGCGTTAGCCCTACCTGGCTTGTTGATGACGCTGGCAGAATTTTGCAGGTAATCCAGCAGAACTTCTGTGATTTCTTGCTGTCTCTGTGGTGACATTTCAGGGAAAGCTCTGGCCATCCCTCTCACACTGTAAAGGGCAAAAAGGAGAATTCTTACCCAGTCCCTCATTAGTGTGTTGTACTTTGCTGCAATGCAATATCGCCTGTTTGTGAAATGCTACTCACACAACGTGATAGTTTGTGCAGTTAATGTCTGAGATTGCAACCTCGAGCATCATCGCATTGAAACTCGGGAGGAGAGGAACCAGTAACCGCTGAAACAAGTCAATCCAGTCGACTTCCTCAAACGTTGTGAAATGGGGACTGATGATGGTGAAGGTCCTGTTCATCACACGGTCTCTCACAAGGGGTTGGAAATCAGGGACCTGGAAAATGATGACATGGGAGGATGTCACGGCCACAATGCACCATACAAGTTGCAAGAAAGGATGTAATGAAACATTTGATATGAATGAGTCCCCTACAACTGACCTAGAGGACTAGATACATATCTAAGTAATGACTATGCTGGATTAAAAGCTCAGGATTGTCCTTCTTTGCCCAGACTCAAGACAAGAATACCTCTTCATTTGCGGTCAACTCTGTCAGGAATTCCTCCACATTTTCTCGAGGATTGCCCTCCTCGAGCCGGTCAAACACACGGTCCAATGGTTCTGTGTCATCCAAGGCCTCGAAAGTCCGTACAAACTGTCCCAACTGAGTAGGAGTGAGAACTGACAAGACTTCGGCCTACGAAAGGGAAACAATACGAAATCAAACAGCAGGAATTGCAAGGCAATAAGTGAGACATCTCAGATTGGGAAAGGAATACTACAAGCCCAGTCACCACTTACGCTTGAGAAGTTGGCATTAAGGGCTTGCAGATCCTGCAGGGTTGCAAAAGCTGCGAATCCGGCAAGGTTTTCCTCCAGCCACTCTTGACTATCTCTGGATAATGATACACAGCCAGGATCTGCAAAGAAGCCACAAACAGAGACATTGGCAGGGCAAAACCACAGCTTGCTATCAAGACTTTACGGAATTGAGCCTGATTGGCCTGCTTTACCTGAGGAGTCATTTCTTGAAAGGAATGGCTTGATGAAATGAGTGTAGACTGCGCGCTGACTCTCTCTGTCCATGTATGCCATTTGGCTGCTGAATGTCTGGGTGCTAAAAAGTGAGAGAGGGCTTTTAAATCTAAAGAGACAGAAAACTGCAGGTTCCTCTGCAATCTCATTCAAAGTGGAGCAATATGTCACATATTTGCTTACACAGTCTGGTACGTGTGGCAGCTGAAGTTCCTGGAGCTAAGGCAGAAGAGGAAGTTCCGGGATGGAGAGGCCAAAAATGGACGAAGATTTGTCTGGAACAAGCTTCTGACAAAGGATGCGTTCTGCAGTTGGGAGTGGCTCAACTTGGCAATTCTCACTTCTCCGAGAGCCTCAAGGGCGTGTGAAAAGGATGGGTTGGTGTTGTTGGGAGCCTGGAATTGGAAACATCATTTTGGTTTGACACAGAATTGCCACGGGCACACAACAGTTTTGTGAAATACTGGGATTGGATTTACCATGGTGGCAAATGTCATAAGAGCCTCATCTAGTGCAGCGGAGGCTTTTTCAAAGAAAAGCTTCCAGACCGCTACAGGTAATGGCATGTGGCTTTCCAGTGAGCATTTCATCAATGTGACCACGTTGCTGGCTGTCAGATGCGTGGCCTAGGCAAAAATGCAAGTAAGTAAAGCAAAGACTTTCAGAGCTTATGGACATTTGTATTAGGAGGGCAATGTGGAAAAAGCCAAATCTTTTTAGGGAAAATGCAGCTAGCATAAAACAGTCTTACCATGGAGCAGGCATGTTCAGTGAGGGTCAAATTGCAAAGGGCTTCAGAGGAACTGGCGAGAGAAAGTGCAAAATCCATGCGGTCGCTGAGAAGAACAACAAAAAGTAATCCATTGTCACATTAGTTAGACTGGGAAAAAGCACTGTACCGACGTAAACTCAGCACCTGACAAATCCATAATTCCCCTACCTATCAACTCCCTCACAGATGAGGTCCTCTGTGAAAAGACAATATTCATGTATCAGATATGACATCATCAGAAAGCTATTTTTTCATCTAAGTTGAAATGTCTGGTAACTTAAAGACCTACCATCAACCTGGGTCTCCTTGCACTGGAGAGAAGCAGAGCATAATTGTTAGTCGAGTGGCAAAAGGTACTTAAATTTAAAATACCTTAATGCAGCCACCCTAACAAAGTTAATGCATGGAGCCTGCGTCTTGTAAATGTTTTATTGATTATTGTATAATCCATGTGACGCATCCATGGACGTGAACTTACCATGAAGGAATCTGGAACTGAGCAACCTGTTGGAGAGAAAATTGAAATGAAGGCACGACGTCAATACAGCTGTCGTCACTGTAGTGGTAATCGGCTTTATTGTGAAATGGTTTGTCAGCTGAGCAATTTGCCACCTACGTGGGAATCTCCTCTCGAGGAACTTTTTGCTCGATCTCACACCAGATGAAAGGCGCACTGGCAGAGATTCCAAACTTTGCCGAAAACCAGTGATTCTGAGGGAAGAAAACAGACATCCACGTGACTTGTCTGAGGCCAGAGTTTGATATCATAATACAAACCCCAAATGTCTAGATGAGATCAGAAATTTGGTCTCTTACATAGCTGCGTAGGATTCACAGCTGATGTTACTGGGGATCACTGTCAAGTTGCCAGGGCGGATGCTTGCCATCACAGGAGCCAAATTGATCTGAAACCACGTCTGAAAGTCTTCCGGCTCAAAATCTTCAAATTCAGGGGCAAGGGCTGTCAAGGTCATGTTTAAGATGGTATCTCGCACAGCTTTATCTCTGATGAGGGAGATGTTTCTCTGGAAATAAAAGGATTCGAGTTTCAGTCCAGGAGGGAATTCGACATTTCTGCAAACATACTAGAAATGCAAGCAAGTTTGGTGATGCATCTTTGTATCAAAGAATTTTCTCAGATTGATTGGGGATGTGACTAAAGGTATCTTCTTTGGTATTTAATTGAAGATATTTTGCATTAATAAGTTATTTTGTATAAAGGTTCATATTTAATTCTGCAAATGTTAACTTTTATTTTTCAGATTTTACTCCTTGTGCAAATATGTCAACTTTCGAGTTTCACAGTTACCTGCTTGTTGATTTTCATAAAAGCCTCGAAAAACTCATGAAGCTGCTCATTTTCAGGGGACTCTGTCAAGCTCATGAACACCTTTTTCACAAGGGCTTCACCCTCCAAAGCGTCGTCTGCTGAATCCAGGATCAGCTCAGCCTTCTGTTTCGGTGAGAGCTGCTCCACAACCTCTTTCTGTGGCAACATAAAATTATTTTGTTGGCACTCATGTCTGTGTGTACATTCACACGCACACACACACACACACACACACACACACTCACACATATATACAGTATATATAAACAATGTGAATACTTCAATAATATCTTACTTACTGCAGAAAAATTGTTGTTAAGGTTTTGAAGATCCTCAAGACTTGCAAAGATTGAAAAGATTCCAAAATTTCTTTTTAGCCATTGTCTACTTCCATTCACATTTCGTGTGCATCCAGGCTCTTTGAATTGTGTGACCAGATAAAGAAACAGATGTAAGATTAAATAGTTGAAAATATACACACATGCATGTGCACAAAGACACACAAATGCACAGAAAGACAAACAGATAGATAGATCAATAGATAGAAATACATACAATCATTCATACATACATACACACATATTTTCAAAGGTTTAAGTTGAAGATTTTGTATGCATTCAATTTACATATTTCAGCAATTTAAAATACGTGTTAGTGAGCACCCCTCCTTTTCTAATATAATCCATCCACTTGACAGGTGTAGCATCTGAAGATGCTCATCAAAAAGCATCATTACTACATTATGTATCTTGGGTTCATGATTAAAGGCCACTGTTCACTGTTCCGTCGCTCGACAAAATGTCACAGATGTCCCAAGGTTTGAGGGAGCGTGTAATTGGCAGGCTGACTGCAGAAATGTCCACCAGAGTTGTTGACCATGACCATAAATGTTAATTTTACTGCCATAAGATGTCTCCAGTGTAATTTTTTGTCTGAATTTGGTAGCACATCCAATTGGGTTCACAACAGCATGTCTTTTACAATGAAAAACTGTGTCAGGTCAAGACCCTGGTGAAGACAATAAGCCTGCAGATGAGCTTCTCTGTGACAGTTTGTCCAGAAATTCTTTGGTTGTGCGAATCAGTTGTTACATGAGTTGTCCTGCTGGATGTGGAGACTGGTTGGATGTACTGCCAAATTATCGGTCATGAAATTGGAGACAGCTAATGGTAGTGAAATGAAAATTCAGTTGACGAGGAACAGCTCTGGTGGACATTTCTGCAGTCAGTATACCAATGGCACGCTTCCTCAAAACATGCCACATCTGTGGTGTCGTGTTGTGTGATCAAACTGCATTTTCTGTGACTGTGAAGGCACACCTGTGCAGTAATAACACTATCAAATCAGCATCTTGATCTGCAACATCTATCAGGTAGATGGATTATTATGAGAAGTGCTCACTAACACGGATTATGGCAAATTTGTGGCTCAAATTTGATAGAAGTTTATTTAATGAGGTCTTGAAAAGTGTAAGATCTTTAACTTCAACCTGTGTAAAAACAGGAGTGTTGGATAGATAGATATATAGATATATAGATAGATAGATAGATAGATAGATAGATTTGGTGCATTTAGCACATATTCTTATCAATTTAATTTACCTGCTAAATCCTGTCTTGATAGGTACGCTTGAATGAAGTGTCTGTAGATTAGTTCTCCCTCCATTCTTTGAGATCTCTCCTGTTCATCACTCAGAGCCTCCGTCCTTAAAAATACATTTTCATTATTGCTTTTCTGACACAAAACCAAACTGTAGCTAATAAATCATCAGATGGGAAAGGAAACTTTTTCTCACACAATAGACTTTCTTGGTAGAAACATGAATCTAGCACTTTGTGGCAACTTTTCTTTTCATTTTTGTATTTGTTTTGCCATATTTGTTGACATCATTTGTGATAGCAGGCGGAGCTAATCTGCTAACATGCACACTTTTTTGATGAAAATTCAAGTTAACTTTGTTCATCCCTACGTGTTACTGAATTCTGTCAGAACCTGGTTCTATCAACCCTCATTTAAAAATTTACCAGCCACTTAACAACTGTATGTCATTCTTTAATTTATACATTTCTGAAGAATGTTATTTTCCAACTGAACTTAAAATGGAATAAATATAACAATAGCATTAAATAAGCAGAATAATTGAGAGATGAAATTGGGCTTTTGACACACTCTATCCTAAACATGATAATTAACTACTATGATACATCATAGTTTGCTGAAATTATTATAATATCCAGCAGAAAGCTTAAAACCCAGTGTATAGTTTGCATAAATGAGTCTCGATTCTTCCTTAACAGAGTAGTTTGTCTATAAGCAGTTGACACGAAATTGTCAAAAGAGATTGGTAAAAAGGTTTAAAAATAAAATCATATTTTTTCTTCAAGTATTAGGAAATGGATGTCTGATATACCAGTAAATAAATTCACCAGCCTGGTTTCAAAACTTAGTCTGCCAGTATACACACTGCAGTTTCTGCTTATTGCCAAAGAGAATGAAACCGAGATCTCTGTTATTGTAACTATTTGGGGGGATATTTTGGGTACAAAATACTTTTAATTTTATACATTTTAATTTTTAAAATTTACATTACTTAGTCTTAAGAGGTAGCCTAATGTCTACTTTATCTACTTTATCACTACTGAAAATATTATACATTATATATAGTGTGTGTGTGTGTGTATGTGTGTAATATATGTAATATATGTAATATACATACATATGTATGTATGTATGTGTGTGTGTGTGTATGTATACACACACACACACACATATATACACACACACACATATATATATATCTATATGTGTGTGTGTGTGTGTGTGTATGACCAATTACAAAATTATATCACATTTTGTCCCTGAAATCCACACTGAATCCAGCCCTCTGATGGGATCAGGATAATCCTGATTTTTAGCTACAAAAGTCTCCTTATCTCCATTTAAGAACTTTGAACAACATTTGATCAGGATTCTGGGAAGGATTGGATTATCAAATTCATATCCCAGTTTAGGAAGATCAGAGTCATATATTCTGGTTTGAAAAACTCAGTTTTGAGATTTAATGCTATCAGAATCAATCTGATCCACATTAAATGTTTTGAAATACTTGGCCCAGTTCATCACACGTTGCCTTATTCCACGCAGTTTCTAGAATTCTTTCTCTCACAACATCAGAATGTAGATCAAACAGCAACAATCAAAACCATGAAACAGGAAAGGACAGCATCCTTACATTAACAACAATTTAATATACTAATCATTTATAATCATCTGATTTTAGCATCCATCTGCATGCAGCAGAAAAATGAAATTGAATTCACTTACAGTGCTTGGAAAGACCTGCAGCTGAAGTTCTGATTGCTCAGCTCGGTCAGGAAGTTTTCATCGATGTAGGGCAAAAGAGGAGCCAGTTTAAATTTGAACCACCGTCTGATGAATTCCAAATCACTGAGGTCACCCAGTCTTAGACTGCTCACCACTCCAAATACATCCAGAACATTGAATCCAGACTCATTGGCGCCCTGTTATCAAACAAAGCTGCAATCAACCATTGATAGCAAACCTGTATGCACAACTTAATAGGCAATAGTGTAGCCCTAACTCAAAACGTCAAAATGTCAGAGTAGAAACTGCTGTCACACTTCCAAAATGAGTAACAAAGGGTCATAACATTAAATCAAGACAATTACTAATATTTTATAATGATGTTAAGGACATACATTTTGATATAAAGCAGTCTCAATTATAAACATGTAGCTTTATATTTATTACATTGTATTATTATGAAATATAGCAGCAAGCAGCAATTGTGTCTTCAAGTTCTTTTTCAGTCAGCAGAGGGAAGCAGGTCAGTTGCCCAAAACTTAAGATGCAAGCAGTAGCAAGTGGGTTTCAGATTTCAAATTTGACATTTAGATTTAACATATAGCATTTAAATAAAACATTTAACATTTAGATTTAATTTTTAACATTCATTTTAACAGTGACATTATCTTTAACAACTGTGAGCGTGAAAGGCTGTCTGTATGTATGTGTTGGCCCTGCGATAGTCTGGCAACCTGTCCAGGGTGTACCCCACCTTCAGCCTGATGACAACTGGGATAGGCTGCAGCCCCCCCGCGACCCTTGCGAGTACAAACAGTTATGGAAAATGAATGAATGAATGAATTATCTTTAACATATTGTTCACGAAATAATGAATCTGACAAAGTTGGCAAACATTGCTCTAAACGGGATTTAAAAGTGACTTTGAAAAATTGCCGGCTCCTTTACATGATGTTTTAGAGCTAAATGTGGAGAAATGTTGCTGTTACTTTCTGTTACTTGGCTTTGTCACCTGATCTGCCTCTATATTCTTTGTGTCTGTGGTTGCGATGCGAATGGTGGGCGATACAAAACATGCAAAAGTACAGCCTATAGTCTGATCATTAGCCCGAGAGCCAGCAAAATTTGAAGAAAAACACACAACATAAAAACGTGACATAAAATGCATAATCTGGTAGGGTTGATGTAAAATACGACTTCCAAATGATGTCAAACATATGACGTAAAATGTGTCATCAGGTAGAGTTTCTCCAGAGTGGGGAGCGAGATATCTATGGACTGATTAGATGGAAAGAAGTTCACTGCAGTTCATCTTCACATACCACCTACATTGTTTTGATAGAAAGCTGGTTGAAAATTTGTGAAGCATCCATTTAAAACAACCATTTCTGTTTAAAATCAATAAATATCAACTTCTGGTGTCACATAGGACATGAATCCACCTCTCTTGGGTAAAAGAGCAATGTTTGCTTGACCCACCCACCGAAATGATGTGGATGGCTTCATTGTTTACATCATGAGACCTGACTCCCTCCCTTGTTCCTGTCATAATTATTTTGACCACAAGAGGTCACAGCCTAACAGTTTAAGTAAACAGCCATTTAATGGGCACATAACTGCACTCTGAACCTTGTAGTCGGTGTGGCAGGCCCCTCTAACCCATATCTGTGACACTTATGACTAATGATAACTGCTAACTAATAGTCTGATGATGACTTAACTGGCTGATATTTACTATTTTGTCAAATTTCAGCATCTTGCTTGCATACAGTGCAGACACTTGGTTGATTTTTGGCGTATCCTGTCAAAGTAATGATAGTCCAGGTGATATATATACTGTCATATGTGATACATTTATATAAAAAAGCACACTTTTTCAAAAAAGCATGAAAATGGTATGCTTAAACAGTTTGGGGCCCTGAACATTTTCAAAAATGGAGCCATTGCAAAAATGTGGTGGCAGTAGTTGCAATTTTACTTGTATTTTTTCACCATATCTCCTGAACTAAACATGACAACACTGAATAAGTGATGTCTTTTCCTATGTTTTAATGGTCAAGGATTACAATGACACACTGTTAAAGTTAATAGTTAATGGTGAAATCAGTGATATGTGTCAAATTTTAACAAATTCACTCAGGGTGTGCTTGAGATATCGCTTTCACAAGAATGAGACAACTGCAAGTCAGCGTGATCCTGAACTTTGACTTGACCTTTGACCACCAAAATCTTATCAGTTCTTCCTTGAACCAACTCAAACATTTGTGCCACATCTGAAGAAATTCACTCAAGGTGTTCTTGAGATATTGTATTGAAGACAATGAGATGGACAGAGTCCTTTGACCTATGACCTCCAAAATGTATTCAGCACATCATTGAGTCCAAGTTAATGGGGTTTGTTTGAAACAAAATTGAACAAATTCCCTTGAGGCCTTCTTGAGATATTGCGTTCACATGAATGGGCCAGACAGACGGATGGACAGATGGATGGATGGACAACTCAAAACATAATGTTTCCAGCCTTGCCTATTGCCTGCTCGGAGGCATAAAAAGCACTGCTCTGTGTCAGTGTGAAGGAGACTGTGCAGTTTAATAAGAACAAAACAATCAATAATGTTTCTGAAATACATTTCTTTACCTAAATCTTTGTTTGACACATTCTCTCAAGTTACTAAGGTCATATTCAATATTGTCCTATTCTTTACAGTCATTGTATTGTCAGGTTTAATAAACAAAAAGAATAAAGCTATTTAAACTCACCTAGGTTTTCAGATACTGGTATTTACTTATTCATAAATAATTCTGTTGGTAAGGATTGTGATCCTTGACCATTAAAACATAGGTGTGAACATCACTTGTGTGTTATCATAATCTGGTTCAGGAGGTATGATGCAAAATACATTATTCAGTTATGGCGGAAAGTAAAATGGCACACATGGCCACCACAATGCATTTCTCTGATGGCTCCAGTTTTGAAAATGTTCAGGGCTTCAAACTGTACAAGTGTACAAAGTTTCATGCTTTTATGAAAAACATGAGCATAAAATTTGATACATATCATCTGAACTATGAGGGGTATGTTTTTGAATGTGCCTGTTGGGCAGTTAGACTTGTATCTGTCAGTGATTACATCCAAAACAAAAAAAAATGACATGTTATACAAGTTTACAGCATAATTAAATTAAATACCAGTTGAAGGAGGACTTTTAAAGTGGAGTTCACAATCTGTTTCAGGCTTTGTTCCAGCTCTTTGGATTTGTCCTCTGGTAAGCTTCCATTTTTACCACTTTCACAGAACAGCTTCTCTGCCAGTGTGTCCACTGCAGCACATATCTAGAGGGAACACACAGAGATGTGTTTGTTACGCACAGCAACATAAAAGGTGACAGGAGTGAGTTAGTGCTGATATGTGAACAAGTGGGTGTCATTTACCACCACTGCTTGGCATTAAATTTCAAAAATGACACAAGTTATTATTTTTATGGAACATTTTGAATTCAAAACAAATATGAAATATGAAACACTCACTTTGAGACCGGCGTCTTTGAAATGTGCTGCACGGCAATTTGCCTGGAAACTTCAAGAGCAAAGTATAAAAAAAATTAACATCACATCGAATATTAATAGAAATTTGAATTAAAATGATATTTTCCTGGTGAACATTGGTGTATGAATGTGTTGAGTTTAACAGTCATCAGTTTAAATAGAAATCTGCATACTGACCTGTCAGATGACCCATGACCTGGCCCTACAAAATGTCAATATATGAATGATTACACAAAATCAACAGTTTGATGACATTCTAAACTTAATTTCACAGGTTGAGTCAAAAAAGGTGTCTCCTTACCTGATGTGCCATTCGCCTGAAATAGAAAATAAAGGAAACACAAATTCAGTATTTTGTTTAGATGAAACATACAAAACTTCTACACACAGTATTAAATTTAGTGCTGAAAGAAAAGCAAGTACACTTACGTTTGCGGAAACCAGTGTTGATATACACGCTGTAGGATGAAAGAAATAAAACACATATTTTGTCCTTTGTATTTTTATCTTGTGTATCGGCAGAAAAAAGTTAGTAATTGCCATTCCAATCGTGGTAAATCAGAGGGAGGGAACTTACCAACAGCGACAACTGAGAGTAGCAGAACTTGCGCAGAAGTTCCAGGGCTACCCATCGTAAGAACGGTGCCCTGCTCACCTTTTCATTTGTAAACCTTAAGTGAAGTGTCTTAAACAATGTATCTGACATTATTGATGAGAAAGAAAACAAGAGAAAAAATAACAGTCAGGAGCACATACATCATGTAATCCAATACAAACAATTTACCTGAAATCAATAAGATCAAAACACTAATGTTTAAAAATGTCTTGTGCAATTTCAAACCTCAGCATTATTTTTTTACATATTTTATATCTAAACAAATATATCTAAAAAAATATGATATTAAAATTGTAAGATTTTCAGCATGTGGGAAAATGCCATATGATTCTTGCTTCTATTTTTTTATATATATATTTTTTACAAACAAATCTGACTGCCCAACTTACGCCTTTTTAAGTCAAAGACACCCAATGATGAAATTTGCATGGTTAAAACAGTTTTTCATTTGATTTTCCTTGATAAACAGTTTTATCTGTGCTTGAAATAATTAAAAGTAAGATGTACAACCGGTTGAGCTCACCTCTCTTTCTCCTTCGCTCTGTCAGAGGAAAGTGAGGACTACAATTAGAGGTGAAGCAGGTTTACTTTGGGTGGAGCAAACGAATCATGGCTGAACTTTAGATATGAAGCATACACACAATGCTCAGAATGTTCTGGAGGGGAGGAGGAAAATTCTTTTTTGATGTGACCAGCCCAGTGTGAAAGCTCGTCACTCAGTTTATAGTTGAATAAACACATATGATATTGTCCAATGCAATACACAGAAATGATGGGCTGTTTTTTGTTGTTGTTTAGGGAAATGTTGTTATCCTTGGATGAGACTTAACTTTTGTTTCCTCATATTTAGATGTTGAACATCACATGTTGCCTTAAATACCCAATATGAGGAGTCACATGAGCAGCTACTGATCTGCAACATCTATGGTTAAGGTGTAGTAAAGGTCAGGGTTAGCGTTTAGTGTTGGGGTGAGGGTTTAGGCCAGGCATCATAATAATGTTGCGGTGCACAGGCCTACTGGTCAGGTGTTTGCAAAGGTAGCTCAGGGGCAGGGCATCTATCCCTCAACCCAGGAGCCCTGGGTGGACAACCACTTCTTGGTTAGGGTTAGGTTTGGATTTAGGCGCAGTACTCTAAAGAGTGTGATGAGGGGCACGGGTGCAAGGAGATCATAGGTTAAAAAAAAGTTCAGTCAAATTGTAATCAAATATAAAAATAAAATGCATTTAAAAAGTAAAATTTATAAATAAAAATAAAATTTAAAACTTACTTATATAAACTTATATATTTATAAACACACTGCTAAATTCTTCATTTTGAATCAATACAGCTGTTTATATTGACTTGCACTTCACTTACAGTTTACATAAGCAAATGTGACTTCTTTCTGACACTTCTCATCATTGAAAATTGGGCTTTATTATAATTAAATGCTTTTGTCTGCACAGTGGAAAGACAGGACTGTCTCTGCCGCTCTGTTGCTGACTTGCAGCTTAAGGTGCGTTCACACCTTAGTTCACACTGTTCCCGTAAACCAAGACACTGAAGCACACCTATCTTTTGGAAATTTGATATCTTCAAAGAGAAGACGCACTGGATTCTGCTGCTTACTGCTGAAAGAACCCTGTTCAAGGCCATAGTGTATTTTTTTTACACAACTGAAAGGCAAAAAACAAAATTATATAAAATAATATAAAAGTATATAGTACCAATGCATCCATAAGTCTCACAATACATCAAGGTCAGTGACATATGATTTATATGTAAAAAGGAAATAAATATCAGCATTAATGCAACCACAAAATAACTAATTAGCTAAATATAACCTGTTAAGTGAAAGTAAGAATGAATGAATGACTGATTTGAACTGACTGTCCTTTTACTCTGCCCTGTTTTTCAACTTCTTTAGTGATTCTTTCATTGAAGGGTATCTCAGGTAATCGCATATACCACATTGCCTCCAGAGTGGCTCAGAAAAATCATACTGACTATAAAGAGAAATCTGGGCCAAGGGCATGATACATATGTTGCAGAGAGCACACTGGTACAACCAGGGTGATGAGTTTCAGTATCTTGCACACTTATGGTAAAGAAATGTTGCTTGGCCTGGACTACCTTTCAGTGCTGTAAGCAGTTAGCAGCTGTTAGGGTCATGCTGGTAACTCTGAACTAGGCTAGAAGTGTATGGTGGCATGAACTATGGGAGTAGACAAAAAGAAAAAATGTTAATATCTCACATTTATACAAACAAAAGGCATAATCATCACAATTATACATTGATTGAGAGAAGAAAAAGATTCCCATTTATTTAAGCAATTATGACAAAATTGACAAATGTTTGTGTCAAACTTAGCAACATTTTTTTTACCAGCATTTGTTATTTTAAGAGAGTTTTAAAATAGCAAAGGTACAACCATGACACCAGCTCATGACTAATCAAAGGCGTCAGATTCAGGATGTCAGCAGAGTGACTGAAAAGAACACAGCCTGCCAGTCAACAATGAAAACACCTATTGGCATTCAAGCATGGCACCACCTTCTTGATGCCTCAAGCTATTGTTTATCTGACACACCCCAAGACTAAAGCTGCAGTTGTCCCCGTCATTAATCAGAAACAAATCAAACAGACTATTGTTGGTTCAGGTTAGAACTCGTATGACGTGTGCCATCATATGAGGCATCGCTGTCACTGACATCTCTCTGTACATTAATGCATGTGCATAAAATAAAAAAATCTATATTTTACCTAGAGGGCTTCCCTCTTCTTACTGTGTCTATTACTCTAGAGGTACATCAAGCAATGTTTCAATAATGATTGTAGGAGGCCTAAAAATGGGAAAAGTGAATTAGCAGCATGGATTATGTGTGATTTAAAAATATTCTGTGGATGCTTTTGCTCTACCACTTTAATTAATCACCATTAGGGACCATTACAATTGAAGTTAACATAATTGACCAGAGGTGTTAGCCTTTGTAAAGAAGACGAGCAAGTTTTTCAGAAACCTTTTCAGACTAATGAGAGAGACTGTTTGATTATCAAAGAGACATTTTTAAAGGGCCCTAGTAGTGATGAAACCTAGTATGATGTGGTTTTTCCAATATGCATGTATCCTAGATACATAATGATCAAGCCAACATTTGTATGCAGGGCTAATGTGGTTCGTAAAAGTGCTGAAAAATGAGGGTGTGGGTTAGCATGATCCATGTGGGGCCAACTTGGGTAAACTCACCCATGTGGACAACTGGCATGGAGCCAGTATAAAGCCAATATTGAACCTGTGGGCAATCCCATATACGGTCCATTTTTCAGCCCATTTGCTACCCACATAGGCCCCATATGCAAATACTTGCTGGGCAGTGCACAATCATCAGTACCAGTGGTTAAGTACTTACTCTAGTAGATGAACTTTACCAGGGAATTTTCTTTTAGTGATAATTTACAAGACAATAATGTACTTTTTATTTCCCAAAACACATCAGGTATCACCTTATGACAATTTAGCTTCATATTAGCCTCTTTTATATTATCTGTATTCATATGCAGATATCTGCTTGTACAGATTAGCCAAAATGACCAGCATGCTTAAGAAGAAGTTTTGGATCAAATATCCGCTTGTTACATTGGATCTCCAAAACATTGGTCATTAGATTGAATTGATTGGGTCCAAGATTGCTAAGGATTTTAACAAACCAGATTTGTCTACAGGTACATGTGTTTTGATAGTAGTTTGACTCTACATGGGTCAGTTTTTGAGTTGGTAAATAAACAATGTAAAGTGGGTATAAATCATTCAATGCAGAGGAAGCAGGACCGTGTTAAGATTGCTTGTTACGAAGCTGAGAGGGAAAGTTGAAGATATGGATATGTTTGGTTAGAGTAAAGAACATTCTTTAAAATGTGTTAGGTCAGCTGAAAGCATTTGGACATAGCACTGGGGCGTTATCACTTTATATTACCTTTATATATTGATATATTTATTCACTACCTCAAAATGTCAATCAAAATGTCAGGGTATTCTTGCTGTTCTCATATATATATATACATATGTTTGCCTGATACTGTATTTTTAGAAGTCTGGCTATTTGTCTCAAATGTCTGTGTCAGACCTGCAGTAGACCAGTAACCTGTGCAGACTGGTTGCTTGTTTTTAACTAGTGCATACTTAGGAGTGACTACCCCTCCAAAAGCTGAATTTTAAAAAGCAAGTACAGGTGAAATGGATAGAGCACTATTACTGTCTGGGATTCTACACTGAAACTGTGCCACTGTGGGCCATGCCGACATATCTAGTAAAATGCTGCAGCCTTAGTTCTGCATGAATGGCAAAAATAGATGTATAGCAGGTGAGCCAGAATATGAACAATAAACAACACGTGTGCACACAAAGGGTTATCACATGTATAAAGTGGGAGGCGCCCAGATGTTCCCACCATGTAGCATTTCTGAGATGTCACCAATTGTAGCCATAAGCCAATAAAGACAGCCGTCCAATAAAACATTAATAAGGGTAACCTTTAATGCAGTGGGTTACAAAATAGTTCGACCACCTCCCCGCAACCTTCAACAAAACCAGAGTGTCACCTGATTTTTTAAGAGGGTGTCATCGAAGCAGCTCAAGGAGCTGGGTACCTTGAGAGCAGTAACATGTTCTCATCCTAACTCGTCACATGATGCCGCTCTGTCAGTGACCCTCCGCCCATCCAGCTGCGTTTCGGTTGGATGCGGAAGGTTGCTTTTTGCATCACACTCATACAATGAAAGCACTGACAAAGCAGCGCTATTTGACAACTGTGAAGTCAGAACAGGCTTAAATGATAGATGAGGTAAATAATGTGAACAATTTGAATTCAGGAGTCAGAATTTCCAGTTAGCAGTCGGATATTTCATCTGGAACACCAGCTGACTCAAAAAGTAGTAAGATCATTATGAAACTTGACCTTAACGTCCAAGATGGCTGCTTCATGCATCAAGTTGTAGAAATTTACTGTCAATTAGCATTTTCAGTGTTATTATATGAGTCGTACACACAGTACTATCCAACTTCTATCTGTGGACATGTTGCTACAGAGTTTGTTTGAGCACATACAGTGTAATGTGTTGCTATTAACCGGTTTGGCTATTTATGGCTAACCTGTCTAGAACTGGTTGTCTTGTTTAACTGTACTAATCAGCTCAGGTGTGTCATTCTTTGTATGCAATATAAAATCTCATAGTGGAAAGTCAGGTTCTATATCCAGTTCTATTCCCACAATGGTTGAGCAATTCAGCAGGATTCTAGGCCTTCATTCATGGCTTCAATCTACCTGCAAAACTCATGATCTAGGTTTTATTAAGAATTTGAATTTGTTTTGGAATAGCTCCTCCCTCTTCAGGACTGACAGAATCCAACCAAACTGGCTAGGCAGATAAATTCTAGCAGCTAACTTGTAGCATGTAACCTCCCACTGAGCATCAGATGACTGTTCACGCTTTTAAATCTTGTCTCATAACTTTCTTTTATGTCAAGGCCAATAGACAAATCTATGCAACTCTTTTGTTCTTGTGTGTGTGTGTGTTTGTGTATGTGTGTGTGTGCATGTTATTTGCATATTATTTGCATATATTTGTATAACTATGTATGTGTACATGCATGTATGTGTATTTGTATGTGAACAGAAATGTATATTTTTCACTTAAATTGCTTTTGTTTTGTAATTACCTATCCCTAATTTGTGCTTTGTCCTGGAAAGTAAATAAAGTAAAGTAAGTAAAGTAAGAATTATACTAAAAAGTCTTAAAGTGTCACATATTAAAGTGTTATACATTGCATATCCCTTGTTATAAAAAAAATATAAAATCCAGTCATAGTTTCTATCGCCTGACTCAGAAACAGGAATTTGGCCTGCAGGAAACATCCAACACAACATAATTGAATTCAAGGCCACCTTTGCAGCTGCATTGTGTTTTCTTATCAGTAGTTATTTTCTTTCCATGGTAGTGTTAGTGTCTTTTACCCTCTTTCATTTTCTTTTCCTGAGAAAGCACACTATGCCTTCTGTTTGAACAGTGCATATAGTTTATTTAGAATAGTTCTGTGTTTTTACTGCTGACACTGTTGATAAAGTCTTTAAATATTTTAACACTGAAACGTTGGTACCCTTCTCTGCATTCACACAATTCATTCCTTCAGACTTGCTCTTCTCGCTTGTCTTGGAATTAAAAAAAAAAAAGATCAACAGTGCCATACATTAAGTTTTCCTGTCACCCTGGAAATTAGAGCAGGATAACCTCGACATGTGCAGGTGCAATGCTGTGGTACATAGTTCAGTGACATTAAAATCAAAAGCCACGTGAAGATGCAGACACTGGTACAGGTACATGTGGCTGTAAAACTGAGGCATGAAATAGCAATGCAGCATGGCAAGTTTGACAACGTGAGAGAGCATAAGAAAAGGTGAGCCGGTGCAACTGGACTGATTTGGATAAAATAGGAAGCAGGTGGGAGGGAAGCATGATGCTACTGCAGGGCATGGAGAAGGGAGTTAGAGGCTGAATCTTAAAGTCTCAGCAGCAGTGGAATAGTCCTTTTTGGACTTTTTGACTCAGTGAAATGACCCAGAAGTAGGCCTATCTAAGTGCCAGATTTGATAAGAGCTGTTCTAATTCTCTTAACTCAAAAACAAGACTTAACTGCACTTTAACCATTTGATACCTGAGCAACTCAATTTCCTTCAAAATCATGGGAAAAAGGCAATTAGCAAAGAAAGAAGAAATGTCTTGAAAATTGGCAAGATATTAGTAAAACAGACAAGAAAATTCCCTGAAGATTTGTTTAAACAAAACAAGGAAATGACTTGGAAAAAGGGCAGAAAAACAATTATTATTTTGACACACAATTTAAATTATGTAATCATTAGAATTATAACTATTGTCTTTCCCTAGCATTTATCTTTTTGTCCCTAGACATTTTTCCTTAGCTTTTTTAAATTAATAATTTTCCAAATGTATTAATTTCTTACAACTTGTTTCCATTGGCCTTTTTCCCATGTTTTTGAGAGGAATTGCATCAATGTGCCCAGGGTTCAGAGGTTGAAATACTTGTAAAAGGCAACTGTAAGCTGCACAAAAAAATGACATTGCTCAAGATTTAATAAAGCTGCCTTTTTAAAAAAGTATTTTAATTTTTGTTAGTGAATTATACTGGAGTTCTCAATGTTCTAGTCTTATTAGAAAAAAAACATTCATCAAATGTGTGAGCTAACAACATGCAAACTGTTGCCAGAGGTTAATTGGCTCTGAGGTTACATGACAAGTCAAGAAGTCAGTTTCGTTTCTCAGTAACATTCGTCTTTGTGTATTCAGTTGCAGGCAGCTCGTATGACTTATTTGGCCAGATTTCAAACAGAAAGGTATTTTGTGATTTTTAACCTATAGGTCATTTATTATATGAAATACCTTTTCTGAAGTAAACAAAAGATATTGCACAATATGTAGAATTGGTTGGTTGATATTTTGCAAAGTTTAAATGAAAACATATAAATTGTACAACGCAAAGAGAGCAAAAAAACGTGCTTTGATTTAGAGTTTAGCGTTTATACTTTTATTGAACCAAATTCGACTTACAGCAGTTATCGAGAGAAAGTAAAGTTCTACTCACTAATAAACAGTTTACAGTTATGTCAGCAGTTATTATTAAATATCTTTAAATTAAAGTTTAATTAAATTTTTTAAGTTTAAAAATTATCATTTTCTCTGTTTCAAAAGGAATGAAAACTGAATGGAAACAGCTTTTAGGGGCACAATGATTGACCCATGACTTTTGTGCTGTTCAGTCAACATTAATTTGGTCCCGTTGGCAGACAGAACTGCATAGTGAAAGCTTGCAGCAGAGACACAATCACCCTTGAAAACATGCCATCCCTCTCCAAAACTCAGGTCCAGACCCAGACAGCATCCAATCTGAACCCAGACCTACAACCTAAAGGTGAGACCAAGTCATTGTTTTGCAAGTCAAAAGTAAGTCTCAAGTACTTGCATTTAAGTCTCAAGTCAAGACAGGCAGGTCCAGAGTCAAGTCCCAAGTCAAGACTGATAAGTCTCAATCAAGTCTAAGGTCTTAAACTTTGAGGTTCGACTCGAGTCTAAAACAAGTCATAAGGTGCTTTTCACCAAATATAATGCCATTCTAACAACAGAGTAATAAAGTTGGCTAAGCATAGATTGCTAACTATGGCTACGGTTACATACACACCAATATTACCATATCATTCTGAATATGACAATATTATGAATTTGATGCAGGTCATGTAAACAGCATATTACATTTTAAGATTTTCAAATTTTTTTCTAAAGTTTTCTGACTTAACCATTGCCCGATTAAAATGGTATTATCTGTGTTATAGGAGCATTATTACGGCATGTATACAGCCAATTTGGAATATGCGTCTCAACTGGGGTTTTTACTGTTTGTGACAACGGCCTCTTTGTCCGTTTACAGTTGGCTCTGTGCGTAGTCATGGATACATTGTAAACAAACCAATTCGCATTAGTTTGCAGACTCTGGTAGAAATTCATGAAGAAAAGCCCAAAATTCTGTTCAGAAGGAGAAACATACCTACTTTTGAAAATGATAACTGACTTGGATATCAATAAGATTTTGGATGTGACCATACATCAGAATGCCGACCTTTTCAAGAAGGTGTAGGAATGAAAGTGGGAGGCTGAGCTCGCTCAAACCAACAAGTCTGCCGCTAATAGTAAAGAGTGAAAAATATTTTGTTGCAGAGAAGCAAAATGACAAGCCAGCTATTCTACTTTTCCATATTTTGACATTATAAACAACATGTCAGGGCACATTAATTAGAATATGCACAGCTGCATGTAATCAGGAATATATTAGAATATTTATTTCATTTAGACATATAAACAGCTTCATAGGAATATTGGGGTTTTTTTCACAATAAGAGGAAAAAATTACTACTATGTGCATGTAAATATAATTTATACAAATATTAGCCTAAACTAACTAGTTTTTGTGCAACTTAAAATGTTGAACAAAGTTGGAAGTTGTTGCATCTTGGTCTGTAATGTTTGACCTGCATGTTTTTCATACTGCACATACATTTTTTTTTGTAACGACTTGTACGCATTCAGTAACGTCACTTTAAATCTTAAAGGTTCTCTCTTGCATCTTATGTGGACGCTGTCAGATTGTTATGTTATGGAGTCATGATTTTACAGCACTTACGCTGTCTAATTAACTTTTACCTCATATTAATAAGTTAACCCTTTGAAATGGGAGCAAATGCGCACAAGTTCTTTAAAACAAAAACTGGGAAGGACGAAATGAGAAACAATAGAAACGACCCCCAAAATTAGCAAGAAATTAAGAAAAAGTACAAGAAAATTATCTGAAAATTAGTAAATGAAACAAAAAGATTATAAAAACAACCACAGAAATGACCTTGAAAAGATGCTTAACATTAAAATAATTTGGTATCATGATTTTCAATACGCAGTTATGTTAAGCATAAATAAAGCTTTTACTTTGTTTTTTTCTTTTTACTCTAAACATTTTTCATTGATTTTTAAAATAATTTTAAAAAGCAATTTGTAAAATTTGTAAAAATTTGTCACTTGGCATGTCATGAAAACGAGAGTCAGGATGGCAGTGTTTCCCTGAGCTTGGTCTTAAAGGTATGAAGCATTTCTTGATCAACAACTCAGTGATGACTCCCTGTAAAACAACAACAACATGATTATTCATTTGAGCCATTGACATCATAATGATGCCAGTCAACATTCCTCTCACCTTAGCTTGGACACAATAGAACTTTTAGTAATGTTAACACCCATTTACTTTTTAGTATGCTGAAATATACACACATGTCATCCACAGTCTCTAAAGTCTATTTATTATGTTGATATTATGTTGATGTTGATATTTATGTATATATCACAGAAGCCACCTTTAACCTTTAACTAGCTCTAACTAGCTGCTTGCATTTATGCACTACTGCTTTAAAATATTGTATTTCCCTTAATTTTATGCATTCTATTTGTAGCCTTATTTTTATATATTTTTTCCTTAAATTTGTATCAATGGCTTTGCTGACCCACCACACATTTTCAAATGAATATGCAAAAGAAATGGAAAATAAAGGGAAAAAAAACTATCAAGAAAATGACCAGACCCTAAAGAAGCACAAAAACAGACATTTTTTAATATAATGCATATGGTGTCCAGTCATTTTTTCATTTTTTTTTTTTTTTTTCAATTTAAATGTTCTATTTATTTTCTTTCTCTTTCTTACTTCTTTTTCAGGTCATATTTCTTGTCACTTTTCACTTTTCATTCTTGCAATTTGCAGGACATTTCTTGTCAAGTTGCTCAGTGCCTTTTTGCCATGTTTTTAACATTAATCAAACTAACTAGGGTCGGGTTTCAAAGGTTTAAATGCTTGTGAAAGGTGTCTGAGTGCAATACAAGAAAAGTGATGACATTCCAGGTATCAAAGTGTTAACCTGCCTTACCACTCAATGATCAAACTACAAAATTAAGACATTTTGTCAACTGTGACAGATTACTAAACTCAGTTACAACTGAGTTCTCTGCAAGGATTTTTTCACTAATGGCTGCTTAAATGGTAGTTAAATTCACTCATTAACTACATGTCAGCATTCAAATGCTGCAGTTGGGACTAATAAAATGCAGTTTTATAACTGCACTGACTCACTTGCAAATGGTTAAAATCATAAAACAGCACCATTTTACTTTTCTGGAAGGTTTTTTATTTTAGGTGATGTGAGGGTCTAAGGGCAGAGGGATGTCGTATGCTGTAAATCCCTCTGAGGCAAGCTGTGTTTTGTGATAATGGGCTTTATAAATAAAACTGACTTGACTTGACTTGACTTGACTATTTCCAATATATTTCCAATTGGAGCTTTTTCCATCACTACCAGCAGAGAGCAGTAAAGCTCCAGTCAGACAAAAGCACCACAGTGCAGCATGTTTACGGATGGATGTGAGCTGGGTTATGTCTTAGTTTAAAATGGAATCTTTCCAAAATGGCACCATATATGTCTCAGTATGCAGCAATTCATCAAATCATGATATACTATTAACCCTTTGAAACCTGGATTGTCATCACTTTTCTTGGACACCTTTCTCAGGCACTTAAACCTTTGAAACCCAAGCAGATTGGTTTGATTTATTTTGAAAACACGGCACAAAGGCACTGAGCAACTTGGCAAGAAATGTCCCGCAAACTGCAAGTATGAAAGTTGAAAATTGACAAGAAAAAGTACCTGAAAAAGAAGTAAGAAAGATAAAGACAATAAATAGAAAGAAAAGAAAAAAAACAGAGAAAAGATGACTGAAAATAGTATTTATAATTATTGTAATTATGTAAATAGTAAAGGGTGGCAAAAATTACCTGTGAAAGAAGTGAGATAAACTTACTAAATACTTGAAAAAACATAATAAAAAAAGACTGGTATTTATAATAATTAAAATAATGTACTTAAAAATACTGTTACTGATTTAAAAAAAAACATTTTACTGCTTCTTTAGGAGTAAGATAATTTCTTTTTTTTTAAATTTTATTTTGCAAATTTTCAAGCAATTTTTTTTTTTTTTTTTCCTGGCAATATTTTGGGTCATTTCTAGTAAAATTACTCATTACCTATGCTTATGCTCTGCTTATGTTCTGTTGTGGAATCAAGTCAATTTCAGGTTCCAAAGCGTTAACTAGCTCACAGTGAGATCCGTCTTTACTCAGCATCACACAGTCACAACAAACAAATGTTATGAAACAAAGCCGTGGCAAAAATAGTTCATGTACCTGTGCATTGTGGGGGCTGATCACTCCATCGATTTCCCTCACAAACTATAGCAGCTGCACCCTTTAACTTGAAACCATGGTAACAGGAGTACAGAGCCACCAGTTTGCCGTATGTAGAGGACAAAATAAAATCTCCGTTCTTTATCTTTCTTGGAGTGCCGCACTGTTCTAAGTCTGGAATTGAGAGATAAACGTGTTTCATGTTAATGAGAAGAACGATAAAATTCAAACGAATGTTTGGGATTTTTTGACATTTCAGGATTAGGAGTAGCATCTCGGGCACACCTCGGCTTTTCTCCTGTCTCCAAGCTTCCAAAGTAATCGATGACAAACGATCACAAGAGATATAACCGTTGGGGTACGTCCTGAACCTGAAAGAATCAGGGGGGACTTCCCTTATGTCACTGTTGTCACAGATGATCCGAGACAGAGAACCTTTTAAAAGTTCGGCCTTTTGTTGCTGGCTGAACATACCTTCAGCCTCCCACCAAAACCTGAAAAAGAAAAAAACAGTTGATCGCCTCTTCAAAATCTTCAAAGTTAGACAAAGAAATTTTTTATCTCTGAGATCTTATGCCAATACTATATTATAGATTTTTTAAAATCAAGAAATACCTATCACCATCACGAAGTGCTTTCATCTGCTTTCCAATGAGGCAGGCAAAGAGAGGACCAGTTCTTGAACCCGGCAGCATGTATTCAACAAGCCCTCCGAGCCAGACATCGATATTGTCCGGGTGTTTGTATATTTGTGCAATCTTCTCAGCAACCCTGTTGTCTCTCACGATCTCTTTGAAATCATCCAGCGTCTTAATGCGCCTCAGACCACAGAAGGATCGCCAATCGTTGTATCCTGAAAAGGTATTTCAGCACAATGTGATCTAATAGTAGATGTGCTGATTTGAATTTTTCTGTCTTTGTTGAAAATCAGAAGATTAATATCACTCTCATGTCTGCAATAAATATAAAGCTAGAGCCAAGCAGGGCTGTTAACTTTTCCATTTAGTTCAGAGTGAGATAGGGGTCATAGTCAGGGTCATTCTGAACAAGACTACATTGAAAGTTTGACCAAATTCTGAAGAGAAACATATTTATTTAATTCATGAGTTTAAAAATGAAGATATTTTAATGTGTTGAACAACATTGCTTAAGCTGACCTTCCCTCTGCAGTCATTTACACTGAGATCACAGTATGACACTGGTCATAAGTCAAGGACATTTTGAGCAGAAATTCGTTGCACATATCTGAAAACGTATAATAGAAACTTTTATCAGATAAGGTCTTTGCTGATGTTTTCTTTTCTTTAGTGTATAAAATGAGATTGCTTGTTATTGCAAAAATGTGATTCTTTCTTCATCCTTTTTGGACTAAAAAAAACACATAAAGCGCTGGCCGGCTGGACTCAGTCTTTGAGAGTGATGGTTTACTTGGCGTGAAATTATCTAAAAAAGTGTCAGAAGCATGAGTCTCATGGTCAGTGCCATAGAATTGGCAGTTTAGGAGCAAAGAGAGAGTTCACTTAGCTTAGCTGGAATCAAAGGAAAATACATAACACTACTAAGTATTTGTGTGGACTTTCTGCTTCCAATGTGACAGAAGTCATATGAAGATCCCAGGCTGTTTTATATGGAGGACTGAAACTGCTGTTTGCCTGGTGAGCCACTGTTCACCAGCCACAGGCCTCCCCCTCTCATTTGTGTAATGAGGTGGAAATGCATGTGGAAACGTAGATGGAAAAGGGAAAAGAGAGGGAAGTATGTTTAAGTAGGGAAAATACAGAATAAATAATGATCAATTAAATGGAAAATTAAATGGGAAATCAAATAAATAATGTCATTATTGGCATTTTCATTTATTTATTGGCACATTTATTTATTGATTTTTGATTTTGTCAGTTTCAATCCTCTATAGTTTGAACCCAGTTTAGTTTGGTGCGCTTATGACCTTAGGCCACAAATCTTTGCACCGTAGTGGGTATGACTTTATGCAGTTGTTCAGTTGCCACAGTCAATAGTGCAAAGAACCAGGAAGCAGGAAGCAGCAAACTTCAGAAACAAGCTGCTTAGAGGACTGAACACTGTCTCACCCAGTTAGAGAATATTTCCTCTAGACAACGCCTTGTTTGTGAACGCTTACACACTTGGATAGTTTTTCATTGGAAACTTATGGGTGTGTTGACAAAGGGAACTGATTTTTAAACTTTAGAACTGAAACAGGGCTGATTGTGGATTGCGTGACTGTAGCACTTACCTGGGAGAGCGTGATCTCGTCCTCTCTGCAGGTTCAGTGAAGCCAGGTCCATGTGCTCTGTCACATTGAAGATGACCAGCCTCTCTGTTATCTCGTCTGTCAGCAGCCTGTCTGCGCTAACAGCTGCTGCTGCAGTTCCAAATGTACCTCTCAGGATTGGCTCAATCCCACCTACACACAAAACAATCCTTTTATTTTCATACTGTTTTTTTCTGTGGGATGCAGGAACACTCTGAGTTCACATAAGATTATAAATTCCACATTAACATGTTATTTGTCAATAATCTGGACTTTAAAACTAAGAGAATGGGTGGCCTGATGTCACAAAACTGTTTACAGCATGCTCATTTTTACCATTCAAGGCTGCCTGTATTCCCTGATCCCACAAATACAGCACAAAAGAACCTATGTGGTTGGTGAGTAATTTTTTTTCCAATGGTATGCTTTCTTTCTACTGTTCTGAAAACAGGTTTTTATATTACTCCTAAGCTTGATTTTTTCTGCCTTCCCTGAGCTCACTGGTGTCCAAACAATTTCATTTGAGTAAACAGGATGAAGTGACTGTTGGGAATGGATGCAGTGTTTATCATAACAACACATAGACTCATAAAAGAAATTGACTTGTGCTCAGTGGGAAGATTACTAAACACATCCCCTCTGACATGCATGGTAAAAACTTCAACCTCCGGAGAACAGCAAAAAAAAACAACTAAAAAACACGGCAGTAAACCAGGAAGTAAGTTTCTGTGTTTAGTTTGGGTCCAGATATAAAGGATTGAAGATTGTATGCAATTGACCTTAAATAGGTAGAATGAAAATCTGAATATAGTAAATGACAGTACGAAAATATACTGCAGAATGACAATTTGAATACATGGAATGACAGTCTGAACATATGGAATTGAACTTGAATACGTAGAATGAAGGAGTGAATATACAGAATGACAGTTATGTATAATGAATATATAGAACATTCAGAATATATACTGTTGAATGAAAGTTTGAATATATGGAAGACAAAAGTCTGAATATTTGGAATAGACCGGAGTGAAACTGAAATCCATACAATGAAAGTTTGAAAATAGGGAGTGGCAGTCTGGATATACAGAATTAAAGTTTTACTCTATGGGCTGATAGAATAAAAAGAGAAAGAGTTTGAATATTATGTAATGACAGTAAGAATATATAGAGTAGTAGCCTGAATGTATGGACTAGCAGTCTGGATATACAGAACGAAAGTCTGAATATTGAATACAGCTTAAATAGATGGAATGAATGTCTGAATATATGGAATGATGTTTAGGATATCTATACACAGTAAATGATTTGCTGCTATATTAATGCTCTGAACATCACAAACAGAAGCTTTACAGCAGATGAATTCTGCAAACAGCCATCTCGAGTCAAATTCTGCACATACAGTTAACACCCCAGTGAGACTAACTATAAGTAAAACATACGCTGGAGGAGGACTTTAAGTTGATTTGGGAAGCTTTCGGAGGTTTGCTTGCCACAATATACATAGGTTTGCTGGATCTCTACAGCAGAGAGCACAAGCGCAAAGTCAGCATGACCCCTGAACAGAATGGTCAAAATAATGAGAAATTAGGTTGAAAAATACCAGAATTTCCTTTTAATTCATTGGCAAAAAGTACATCTTTATCTGCATCTCCTGTATGTAGCAGATAAAGCACTATATTGTGCACAAGTATGTACTGACAAATGGATTATTGCAACTAACAACTAAGTACATAAACTAATTTCTCCAGGGACTAAGAGCAAGAACTGCAGTATTACTGCAGTCTATTCGGCGGTCTGTCCTATATGAGTTTTTGAATTGCATGCAAGTTATTATTACATAAAGAGAGACATTGGTGCTGAACAAAGTCGTGCTGAAGCTGACCTGAATACAGTACTGTTTAGTGTGCTTGCAGGATACATTATTAGTTCCAATAGGCAGCTTCATAAGAGTGTACTGACCTTCTTTGACTACTCTCCAAGGACTGAAGAAAGTGTTGAGCATTCTCAAGTGGGGGAAGTGCTCATGCTTCTGGAAGCTCTCGTTCAGTCTCCTGAGGACTGGGGAGATGGTGGCATGGCCGAACCTGAATGCAGCGGTGGCAAAGACGTTGGAGGCTGAGGGGTCTGTAGTTGGATCATATCCCTCATAGGGTCCGATGTAATAGTCAAAAGCCTCCTGGCCAATAATTTTTGGAACATAATCTCTCATGGTTATGATCTGGGAGTCAGAAAGCAGAGAAGGAGGATCACAAAGAAGCGAAAAGAATATCTTAGATAGTCACAAAAGAAAATCTGAAATCTCAGGATTATGTGCGTCAGAGACTGCATAAGAACGTAACTTAATATGTGTCACAAATTGAAAAAGAACATCATTTAACAAATTACCTAATATATGCTACTTTCTTGATAATTATGACTGATATCTTTAAAGTATGAAGGCATACAGCTAGAGGGATTCCCATGAGGATTCCCAGTGAGATGAGTATTTCTGTAATATCTAGAGCTTGGACGTATGATTGCACATTTGTTCCCTCACAGTTCACCACAGAGAATTCCATCTGTCCTCATCACTATTTATAAAGGCCTCACTTCACCACCTGAATCTTAACACATATCACACAAATGCGAACGCACGCATGCACTCACATAGATGCAAACACACACACACGCACACACATTTTGTGTCTTGTAGTTTTCAGTGAAGCATGAGAACCTGACACAAGGAACTTTTTTGATGATTTGATGATATTAATTATATGCCAATATTGTAAAGACAGGCTGTTTACTTTGTTTTAACTTTGAAGGCCAATATGGTGGAGAGGACTTCATTTCATTGGTTGAACTGGGTCACTGATACCCCTTTTCCACCAACATGAAACTGGTTCTGTTCTGGTTCCTGCGCCTAATTTATTTATCTATTTTTTAAACTTTTTATTTTCCATTTTCACAAAACGGAACATTCCCTGAGATGGGACTTTGTATGAAATGATAATAACAATAAAACAATGGATAATAATAATAAAATAAAATTATAATTTTAAAGAAACAAGGGGAAAAATAACAAAATATTAATGATATGACATAAGATAAAATAATAATAATAATAATAATAATAATAATAATAATAATAATAATAATAATAATAATAATATAATTACAAGAAGACAGACATTTTCTGCACCTAATTTAAAACATTTAGAGCATTTAAACCAAAAATAATTTGGTTCAGAAACCAAAAAGCTGTTTCTCAGGTGGATGTGTGATGCGAATTGTGACAAAAATCATTGGGCATCTGATATTCTACAGGCCGGAAAGTGACAATGGCGACGTCAAGTGAGAAATCGTCAGATAAAATGAAGATGAAGTGGTCTCAGTAATTGTTGGTTGATGCTTGTCTTTAGGATAAACAAATATCTGGCCGCAATTCAACATGCTGAATCTGCCAAAAAAAAAAAAAAAAAACTGACGAGGGTCGATGAGAGCAAAGGGTGTGGGACAAACAAACGCAGCAATGAGGGCCACAGGCGCGTACCATTGGTCCACCGTGAGCCAATGGCAGACTGTCGGCTCGGTGTGTCAGAGCCCTTAGAGCCTAGCAACTACCACAGTTTCCATAGTTACTTTGGTTGTTCCACTGTCCGCCATTTTTGCTACTAGAAACAGTAACTGCAAAGATCTTACATTTATAGTCTTTCCTATGTTGGAATATAGCAACCAATAGCTAAAACTAAAACGCTACCCTCTTTCTGCATTGTTTACGCGCTGGTTACTTCCTTTTTGCCATAAATCAAGCCTTCATCTTACTGGCAGATCAAACCTGGTGGCAGACAGAATTGCGTGAATGTGTGGCTTACAGGGAACCATTGAAAATGCTGATGGTATTCTTGTTATTCTATAGTTACAAAATTGTGCAATCAAAATTTACTCTATGATGATAAGTTGAAGCAAAAAAAAAGAAAATAAAAAATCACTTCAAACTGTTAAAGCTTTTAACAATATAGTCCTCCTTTTATGTCCTGACCACTTAGAAACTAAATAAAGCATTATGATATCATCTCCCCACACTGCATACTGGATAAGCAACAGCCTTAAATATTGTGCACTATGATCGAGATGCAAGTCAGAATAAAACCATATGCTGTTAGCCGATCATTTTTATTTCCTGTTCCCTGCAGATAATAGGTTTTCACTCTGCATTGAAATGGCTTCTGACCTTTCCATTTGTTTTCGGCAAGCCATGTAGTGCACCACAATCTCCTATTGTTTTCAAGTGGCTGCCTACAGACAGGTGCAAAGGAAGTGTGAATAGCTTTACCTGCTGGCCTCACTCTGCGACTGGGCTGGAGGATTAGGTCACTTTTTACCCATGGGAAATAGATAATGATTCAAATAATAACAGAAAGCCTCCTGCTGACACTGGAGTGTACCTACGATGCCATTCAGGTGGGAATTTATGCATGAGGTACAGAATAAGCATTATTGGACTAAAATGCTTCCTTGCAGTTACACATTTAAGTGTTGCCTCTATTAAACCTACAGTCTCTTTGTAATTCTGCCATATTTAATAAGAAAACAATTGTGCTAAAAGGTAGTTTAATAGATTCAATGTAAATGGTTTATATGCTATCTTATAAAAATGCACATTAAACGGTTCAGATGATATTTAATGACATAGTGCACCACCAATGTCATTGTCACAGTATGTCCTTAGGGTAAAGCTATGTAGTTAGAGTAAAGTTACATACTTTGGGTAAAGTTGCTTAGGTTAGGTTTAGGAATTTAAAGTTCCATTTGTTAGGTTTAGGAGAGTAAAGCTATGAAGGTTAGGTTTACGAAAAGAATCATGGTTGGGCGTTATTATGTTGCATATTTAGCTTAAAATTATGTGGGTTAGTTTTAGGAAAAAAAACATGGATGAGCATTATCACATTATGTACTAAACAAAAGTTAAAGTTAAAGTAAGTTAAAGTAAAGTTAAGTTGGTCAGGTTTTTGAAAAGAAACATGGTTGGGCAATATGTTGCATTCTAAATATTAAGTAACAATGGTCAGGTTTAGGTCCAGGAAAGTAATGTTCCACAGGTAAGGTTTAGGAAAAGAAACACGGTTGGGTGTCATCACATGACATATTTAACATAAAGTTACAAAGGTAAATTTTAGGAGACGAAATCTTTTGACATTATCACATTATGTACTAAACAGGAAGTTCATTAGATTTAAGGAAGGAAATTATGTAGGGTAGGTGTAGGAAAAGAAACATGGTTGGGCATTATCATGTGACAAATTTACATAGGATAGGTTTGGATAAATAATTTATTTTAATTTGGGTTAGGCACTGTTACGTTACAAACGAAACATAAAGTTACAAAAGTTAGGTTTAAGTTAATAAACATGGTTGGGCGTTATCACGCTACCTACTCAACCTATAGTTATTTACAACATAGTAATGATAATAATAATGACTTTATTATACCAAGAAAGTGGAAGAAGTTCATAGTGTATTATGTTACTAATGTGACCAAGTACCTTAAAATAACTTGATAGTCACTTGGCTTTACATGAGACACAAACACTGTTCTCCTACAGGAAAGTCCTGTGTTTGTTTGAACCATCCACTATTCCAGCTTGCTTCCTTAGATGGACTTTAGCTCTTTATAGTACTTCATCCTTTACATTGGCAAAGTGGTCACACAATTACGTGAGTTATACACTAATTACTGGCTCATGATAACGTGTGTTAAATGTTAATTCTGGTGCATTACTTTCTGTAGGCATATGTGAAACGGTGCATGAGAACAGCTTGATAAGTTGGTTTTTTTTTCCAATGTTAGTTGAATTTGTGACCATTCAACCAAGCAAAATAGTATCTGAAATTTATTGTACTATATAATGTGAGCAAATGAGATTAGATTTTAATCTTTTGCTTAAATGTGTCCTGCATTACAAGCAAGCAGAAGGGGAGTTTGACCAATATATTTTGGAAAAACAGTATTTTGCTGAATGACGTAGACATACAGTAAAAGGTTAAATTTGTCTCTGACATACACAGTAGCAAATTAGACAGGTAGTAAACCACTGGTGTGTGTGTGTGTGTGTGTGTGTGTGTGTGTGTGTGTGTGTGTTCGGGGAGGGTGGCATTACAGCCATAACACATACTTTAATGCATGCATGCATGCTTTTACAGTGATTTGTCAAGAATAATGCTGTAAAAAAGTAGCATCCTACATTACATTTGCCCTGTGTGAGCTTGTTTGCCAGGAACAGCTGCCTGAGGATTTAAAAAGGGAGGCTTGGTGAGAGCTGTTGGGATTCAACCATATGGACAGACAAACCACAACAATGAGCTGAAAGCTGCTGAGGGCTCTAAAGTGCTGCAGGGTTGGATTGGATTTTTTTTTTCAAAGTGAGATTGGATATCTAGCAAACTTTTCTCATGACAGGCAGAATTTTAATATTATCATTAGAATGTTATACAGGAACACAACCATGCTACATTGGGCATTCATTTAAGTCTTACTGATCTAATGTTTTGTTTGTCTATGAATAACAATAGTAGGATGTTTGTTATTGCTCTGCATAATATGAAATGGCTCCCTGATCAGTATTCACCACCATGAATAGTAGTTCGATTATACTTGTCAAGTTATCATAAATGGTTATTTAGCTAACTCCAACCAGAGCTGCAGATGTGATGCTGTTTAACATATTAGTGTAGTCACCTAGTTTAGAATGAAATTTTTAAATATTTTGACACTATATTTAGCACATGGTTGCATGTAAATACATAAAATTAAAAAATCTAATCGGATTTTGTGTCCTTCTTATCCTCTTTAACAGCATGCTCATATCCACAAAGACAGGTAAGGGCAATAAGTGCATTGGATGCACAGATAATGCCTGGTATATACAGTAGTTTAACCATAATATACTAGGTCATCACATTACAACAGTTTTGTGGTGAAAAAAAAAAACATAAATAAAATTAATAAAAAACACAACCCTGTCTCCTAGAAACGATGCCTGTATATTACTACGTTACATTCATAATTGTGTTGTGGTGACATGTAATCACTGCCTGAAACATGTTCAGGGCAAGGCAGTAATTATAATTTATTAGGGTGGGACACATCTCCCCCCAAATATTTAAATATGCTTAAAATAACATGCTAAAAGATAGTGCTTTTGGTTAAATATTAATTTAAAACTAATGGAACTAATGGAGTCTGAAGCTGTAAATCACAAATTAAGTCTATAGGCAAGGCTGTTTACTGTGATAGACTAATTTCACAACACCTTCTAATTCAAAGTGGTGACATATTACTGCTCTGTCAGTGGACTTCCTTGTCAGCATATGACACCCTGAGTGTCCTTCTGCATCTGCTGTTCATGTTTTGGAATGTAGCTACTGTGATGTCAACAAAAGTACATTACTCTAAAAAAAACATGTGCTGAGGCAACAAAAGCACATGGCAACCAATGCTGGGACATCAGCAAAAGCACATGGTGGGAAAAGCTGTGGGTGTTTAAGTTTACGCAAAAAAGGGCATGTGGTTAAGTGTAGAGAAAACCCCCTTATAATAATAGAAATTTGCACTCCTTATATGACGTCATTACCAGCAGCATTTCAGGCTGATAACAGCAGCGTATCATACAGATGGACAGGTTCCGTTCGGCCATGTTCTCAACTAACATTGACTGTCCATGTATCATCCTGCCATGCCAGGTGCCATCCAGCCAACGGTTGGCGTATGATAACTCAACAATGCCACTAAAGGTGTGGTTTAGTGTTGTGATCTCACACTAATATCACTACAAAGCAGCAGAATTTGACAACTTCAGACTGACAAAAAGCTGTCAAACTCATCCGAAGCTGTAAATCAAATACTAAGGCAAAAGGCAAGACCAATTACTGTGGTAAGCTCAACAGTCCATATCAAAATTTTCTTAATAAGATTATTCTTTTGTAATATAAACACATTTAATTCAACACAAAGCATATTATGTAGACATCTAAACGTACAATAGTAAAACTGCATGCCAAACCAATACAATTGCATTCATTCATTCATTCATTCGTCATCCCTGCCATTCATCAACTGCTCCGGTCCCCGCTTATCCCAGCTGTTATTTGGCGAGAGGCGGGGTACATCCTGGGCAGGTAACCAGACTACTCCACAGCTGATGCCTAGAGACAGATAACCATTCACACTCACATTCATAATTTAGTCATCAATTAACCTGACCTGCATGTCCAATGAAATCTGTACAACCATGAGGGACCTTGTTGTGTATCTGACCCTGACATTTAGCCAGTGAGTGGAGGGGGAAGACATAATAGTGAAGCCAAATGGAAGCTGTGATGACTTCACTGATGCTGTACTGTCAGTCTTTGCCAAGGATCTCTGACATATGAAATGATGGTTGAGGTTCAGTGAATCCACTGTGTACCTTCCCTCTTTGTTCAGCACTTAAGATTCTAGCTGCCAAAGCTTTTCTGTTTTTTGTCACAGGATTCCACATTGAGCATGAGCTGACATGTTTAACTAAGACATTGTGGCATGAGGAGTCTGTTATTGAAGTGCATTTGTTGACTACGTACTATTATATACTAAGCTTAAAGTAAAAACTTACAAACTTGCAACCTTGTTTGTACTAATCGTCAAGTACCAGTGCACCAAAATACTTTTTTGTTAAAATCTGCAGTATAGTCTACCATGAATTTATCTTTGAGAAACAAAAACACATGAGCTTAGTGCTTCTTTAATTCTCCATCTCAGCTTTGAGATGTTTTTTTCTATGAAAAAAATCGATAATGTTACAGTCTGCTAGTTCACAGCTGGTCAGACCAGATAGTGCCTCACATTTCACTACACTTCCAGTACAGGGATTTCTGAGTTGGTCACGGTCAGCGCTACAGTATGTAAATCCTCTACCTGCCTTTAATACTTTATCCTCAAACATTATTTAAAGAACCCATCCACCTTAGACCCCTCTCCTTTTAATACTGTAAATCTCTTTCCCTTTTTCTTTGTCCCTGAGTCACCTGAAAATAGCAGTTGTTAATCCACTGCTGTGGTCAAATGTCAGCTCCCAAAGTCTGACAGATTACAGACAGACAGATTTCCCTCTGCTCAGAAATGCTGCGGAAATTTGAACCCTTAGAACTCAGAAAAAAAGAAATGGTCCACCAATGCGTACATTGATGTTTTTGCTTTTTGTAATGTCATTTCTAGAACTATCTTCAAATGCACCATGTCCTTACAATCTGTACAACCTAAGTTTAAGGTTATGCAAGCCAAAAATGCACTAATAAGTAAGTATTGAAATTCTGTAATTAAAAACAATATTACAGAAATCTGACATTTTTTTCATCAGATTTGACAAAATTAAAAATAAAAAAAACACACAAATTGATCCAAAAGATTTTTAAATGTTGAAACTATGTTTCTTATTCTTTTTGAGCAGAATACAAAGGTGTGATGGATTCATTATTTGTTCCTCTGGCTCTACATCATGATTCTGGATCAAATGCAACGTAGCACAATAAAGTTACAAGCGCACTTTCTGCATAAAAAAGTTAATGTTAAAGTTATTATGGTTTTTAATTCTATCAATATACCCATCCACCACGCCACCCACCTGCTCTGTAGGTGCCCTTGCGCTGCTTATGTGTTAGGTTGTTTGCTGACAGCATACTGACCTGCCTGCACATGACAGGCTTCGTGCAGCCGGGTTTTTAGCTTATGATGCGGACGCAAAAGCTGGCAAAGCAATGATATCTAATGACTTCAGAATAAGAATGGGCAGGGTAAAGTAAAATGAGGTCATGACGCAGAAGAGCTTTCGCTTTCTGCTGCAAAAGGAATGAATGCTCTGGCTGTTATGGTTGTTATTTTAGATCTGTTTAAACAAAACCATGCAACCAATGACCCTCGTGGCTGTCCTTGGGAGGTCTGTTTATGAAGGGTTAAAGCCGAGCACCGAGATCTGCTTGTCCTCCTCACCAGAAGCAATGAATCATTTCCATAAAACAATTTTTTGTATCTATTATTCCTTTAGACTGTAAAGTATGTGCCCAACCTTTCCTTCACTTCTAATAATGCCCCAGCCTCCAGGTAATTGAAACAGCATCTGTCAACAGTCAGTCAATCAGTCATTCCTCACAACCTGCCTCCCTTGCATCTGTACTAAGAGTTTCACAATTACGACAAAGGTAACACAACCCCACTTCATACATTTCAAAATAAACACACAAAGACAACACCATGATGACTAAGAAATTCCTTGTGCTAACTGGCATGAAACCTGAGGGGTTTTTTTGCACGGCGAAGGTTTAGATAGCGAGGGATTATGACTTGTCAATCTTAAACATAGTTTTTCTGCTTGGTTCTGATGCCCCCCCTGCCATGAAAAACCTTGTATCATCCTGACAGTAAAGGGTCTGAGCTGAGCAAAGCAGAGCCACATCAGCTGCACTCTGGTTAAAATGGATATTAAAGTAACAAGAGGAGACTATTCAAAGACAAATTAGAATTCACTAAGCATGTTATTTCTGATTTTAAAAAGAAAGAAAAAACTGAAGAGAAATTGAAAGAGGGAGAAAGCCAAGGTTGAGAGCTAATATAATGTCCACACAGGAATCAAATCTTGCCCAGCACGTGGGAAGCAGTACGTAAGCATGGCAACACAGGATGTGCACAGGCACAATATTGAGCACAGGTCACAAGTGTGCTCAATACACTGCTGTGAACGCAACATTGACGTATTATCACCTTTTATGTTTATAGTACAAAGTTGTTGGTTTGTAGCTGTGTTTATTGTTAGGTCTCTACAAACTTTAGAGGAAAATAATCTGGCTTTTAAGGTGCTAAATGTACCACTTTGGTACAACTGTGTCTGTTGTTTGGTGCGGCACAGGTAACTTACAATGGGGTTTGGGGGGCTTTTATTCTGAAAACAGCTGCCTATTGAGGCCAAAAATGATGCTATGAGAATTAAGTTAAAGCGTAACTCCAGTATTTTTTTACTTATTTTCCTATTATGCCTAAGTGACCAATCAGCACAACAATAGTTAAAACTGATCCAGAGTTGAGCGAGACCACTGCAGCCAAAAGCAGTTAAACAGGCTGCAGTGTAACCACTGTAGGAAATTACTTGTGTAATACTGGATACTTATGAAATATAAAAATGCAACCACAGTTCACAGAAAAGTACAAAATTCTGCAGAAGATTAGCGACCACCCGCTGATATCTTCTCATGGTAACACTATTAGCTCTTTTCTGTTGCCACCGTTAGCACCATTAGCTGCTAGCCACAGGCTCAGCCAACTCCATGTGGATGTGCATATCAATGCTACCTAGAAATCATAAATCAGCTCTGAATATTGCTGACCCTATTCAAAACAAAGTGAATAGCCAGCTTTATGAATCCAAAACATGTCAGCACGTTTACGTAGAGCTTCACCGTTCTTCACTGACATGCGGTTTGTAATTTCAGCAATAAATGCAAGAATTCTTTCTGCCAAAGCTCCAGTCAAGGTTTATTTTTCTCTGCAATTTGAACACTTTAAATGCCAAACGACATTCCTCGCTGCATCTTTCATACTGGTTTGCCCTTCTTTAATAACACGTAATTGCAACATGTTTGCAGACTGTAGGATACAACAAGTCCATAATCTTCATTACAGACATCTCTTTGAATCTCTCAGAGGTCTGCTGTTTTTGCCCTTAAAGGATCTCATTTCAACCATAGAAAAAGTTCCATATAAAATCTCCTTGTTTTATTACCCACACTGAATATCAAGCATTCACACTGCAAATTTGATCTTCCTTCCGCAAAAATAAATTTCTCATGGTGTATAATTTGCATTTGGAGTTACTCTGAATTGCAGAAAGGGGGTTGGGCATAGGGAGCAGATTTTTATCTATGCTGACCTCTTAGCAAAGCCATAGGCACTGGCACGCAGCCTTTTTATTGTTTAAACCCTTTTCCTCCCATTACACTATATATCAGTGTATGTTTGTAGACTGGACCTTGACTACCTAGCCATCCTCAACTTTCAGGTCTCTGGGATACAGTCCTTCAGCACAGAGTAAGCAGCTATAATACTTTTGGGATTGGTTTGGCACCCAACAAGTCAAAGTCCATGAAGTACCACAAAACAAGTACTGCAAACCAAACAAAGCCCCATTCAACACACCTATAATCAAACAAAAAAAAGTCAGTGTATATTAACCACTCCAAAACAATTTTATCTCCCAAGATCTGTTTTTTTATGGTTTGAACTGTTTATCACCAGTGCTTGATGTCTGCGGAATGAGTACAGGTTGGTTTTAGTGCATTGTTTAACTGTAATACAAGATTGTTTCTTGACAGCGGGCTGCCTTAGTGTCAAATGGACGAGTCTGCGTTGTGTCTGAGCATTAAATGGTCTGGTATGATGCAGTGCATTCTGGTAGTTGTAGGTTTTGGACCTCTTGAGGAAATGCCATAGTCTTTTTTCCTCTTTTGTCTCGGGTCATGTAGTACCAATTTTCAGTATTTGTGACTTACATAGACAGTTTAAGTGAAGACCCTTTTAATAAAAAAAATATTTGTTTTTTTAAAAAAATCCTGAAATGTCTATTTTTCATATTTTTAAACTTCAAACTTTTGTCAGCTTTTTCCAAAGTTTCATCAACAAAAATCTAGAAAATACTCAGAACTCGTATTGATACTGAAAATGTATAGCGGCCCTTTTTTTATATCAGCATGTCAGAATGGTGCAGTTTCAGTTTTATCAGCTTTAAGCAGTTTATATATTGCCACACATGAACTACTAGTTACTGGTCTCATACCTGATGCAGAGCTCCGATAATCTTGCGAGTTTCTTGGTAAACAGTCTCTGGGCTCCAGTGACTATTTATGTGTTTCAGCGCCTCCGCAATGCGATTGTGTTCCCTCAGCCACAGTGTATGCAAACTGACCAGGGGCAGACCCTCATTAACCCGAGTGTCCCCGGCACTGAAACACTCCACTCTTTCCCCTTGCGGACCTTGTTGGCAGGCTGAAGGCAGAGTGGCTATGAATGGAAGGTACGGCCTTCCTTTGGGATCACTGAACTGGTTGTTGACAGCGAGTTTCCCATTGAGGCCAGAGAGGTCGCGCAGGAAGCTCTGCATCTTTGGAGTGTGGCCATACACAACTGAAGCATCCATGAACGATGTGATGGCATTCATCTGCTGTCGCTGCAGAGCTTGTTGCATATCAGACCTGAAACTGATAAAGCAGGCTGGACTGGAGCGATGAAAAGGCATGCAGCCTTGTGCACCAGTGAGAGGGTCACCTGTCTATGGAGAACACAAAATAATTTTTTTTAAAGCTGAGTCAGTAGCAACTTTAATTACTTTTGCTCTATCTATCATGTATTGGTTTTAGAAATAAATTTAAAAAAAAATAGTTTCGGGGAATACACTTACTGGCATTCTTGCATAGTTAGATAAGAAGATTGTCTCCATTTTTTTTCTTTCCCTGAAATCAGCCCGTTCTCACTCAGAACTCATCAAATGGCCTCGCTCTGTCAGTGCTTGTGGCTTACGAGCATGACACCAAAAGCTACCTTCTGCATCCAGAATGCGCTTGGACAGAACCAGTAGCATTGTTATTATACGCTGGCGGCTGGCCGGATGGCACCAGAAGTGTCCACATGCAACATGCTCGGGTGGCGTTACTTTAAAATGTGGCCGGACGGAACTGCTCATGTGCGCATGACATGCTGAAGGACAGGTAAGGACAGCTGAAGGCTGCCGGTAACCACGTAATGTAAGGAGCACAAGTGTGCGTATTGGGCATGTGGGTAGGGAAGTGGATGGGTCCCACAAAGAACTGACTTTCTAATGGGAGTCTGAAGTTTGCTACATGTTGATGTATGTGTTGTTTTGTTTTATTACTTAAACCTTACCATGTGACTCTTTTGCCTAAACCTAACCATCTGTGACTTTGTTGCCAATTTCCAAACATTGTGACAGTCCACACCGTTGAGTTAACATAAGGATCACGCTGCTTCATCACACCATGTGCATTTGTTTACATCACAGTAACGACATCCTGGAGTGTAAACAGCAGACGCGGAAAGACACCTAAAACATCATGAGCAGACGCAGAAGGTCACTGACAGAGCGGCACCATGTGATGAGTTGGAATGAGAAATCCGGGAGTCTCAGCTGGTTGTGTGGAAAGTGAGGGAGTCAGCCTTTATGCCAACCTAAGCTAACTAGCCACCGACACATGTTTCATATTGAATGAAAAAATACGAGAGTGGCATCAGTCTTCTCATCCACTGTAAGCCTCAACAAGAAAGCCAATAAGCCAACTTCCCAAAATGTGAAACTATCGCTTTAAAATACAGGATTGTAACAAGAGAGCAAGCAGGATACAGTACAGGTTAGCAAAATGTCCAAAGAGTGCTGTGTTTTGAGTTTACCTCAATGGGAAAGCATGGATGCACATTTTGACACGTGCTCCAACAGTCCACGCCACCCCAAAACACAGCGCTGCTTTTGCTTTGAGGAGTAGAGGTGATGTCGTGGTCGATGTACTGGCCCCACTCCACCAGCAGACCAGAATAGACATCATCCCTCTGTTTGGAAGAGCTCCTCATTATTTTCTTGCTGACTTCCCATGGCTGTAAACACAGTAGGATTTGTTATTTTAGAAACAGTGAGTAATACTTTTTACAGTGTGGAATGCATTTTTTCCCCCAGCCATCTCTACAGCGTCTTGACATTTATCAGTCAAGTGTTTTTATTATCTCATCATCAACGGAAATGAATATATTTTCCGGGGAGGGCCTATCGTGTCCCAGTCCGGGGTTATGATGGATAATAGCTTTCTTGTTTGTGTGAACTAGTTCATTCTTTAATTTGCTAAGTTACGTTATAAATAGACTTTTTTTTTAAAAAAAAAAAAGGGAGGGTGATATGTTCTGGCAAGCCTCTTTTCTTACATATCCTAATTTCTCCAACAAGAGGGACTTTGGCAGCTGATTGAAAATGAGTCATGCAATACATCAATAGGCTGCTCACTGGTTTTAACAGATGACATCACAGCCCAATCCTGGCTTCCCTCTATTGGCTCCCTGTTTGTTATAAAATTGATTTTAAGATTTTCACTTTTAAAGCTCATTTGGGTCTGGCCCAAACAGAAATGTTGGCCCCTTTTGAGCCAGTTCACAGCCTTAGATCCTCAGGTGTGGCCCTTCTGGCCGTTCCAAAGTCAAAGCTTAAATCTAAAGGTGACATCAGGGCCCTTCAGCTTTGGAATGACCTGCCTGAGGAGATAACACTCACAGAATCAGCGACTTCTTTTTTTTTCTCCTTTTTATAAAATTGCTGAAAACACAAACATTTTATTTTATTTTATCTTAATTTATTCTATATTTTATATCTCTTTTTTTAATGCAAGACAAAAGACAGAACACTGACAAAACTAATAAACACTGACATGTCAAGAACAACATGAAATGACAATAAAAACAGGTTGGTTCACAAAATGACCACAAGGGTCAAAGATGTTGATTTGATGTCAACACATACTTTTAAAATCAATTTTTATAGACTTGGTGTTATGTGATATTGTACTGTATATGTTAATTCATCTATTGTAGCTTGTATTTTTCATTTATCGTTTAATTTATTCTTTCATTCTGTTTGTTCTGTTTACTCTTAAAGTATGGGTTATTGTCATCATTTTTGTTTATTATTATTATTATTATTATTATTATTATTATATCATCATCATTATTATTATTATTGTTATCATCATCATCATCATCATCATCATCATCATCATCATCAAGTATCCAAGACACTGTTTAGTTAAATGTTGTTGTTTTTTGTATAAGAAATGGAATATTTGGGATTAAAGATTATTAATTATCTCAAAAGACTTATTAAGTAAATTATAGGTCTTTTATATGAGGGTACACTGTATGCTGGATAAATATTATGCATATTTGATGAGTTCTCCTTCCACTAAAGGACTCACTCCGTTAATGAGTGCATAAATTAAACCCAGAAATCAAATGCAAATATGAGCATAACAGTTTCATCTGCTATTTAAAGAAATAATGTTTATCCACACGATGACTGGACACCTTTCAAGCTTTGGAAATAGTGTCCTTTTAAAGCACAGGGCAAAATATTCACATGCAGCTGTAATCTGTGTCATCTCACATTTCTGCTGTTCCTAAATTGCTGTGGACTTTATCTGCTGTAAAAACAGGTTAGAAAAATAAATGGGAAGTTACATTAACTTGGATTTGTGGGGTGAGCTCACTTCATTTCTAATTTCGCCACCAAGACTTTTGTGTCCATCAGACCAGTATTTTGTAGATTACCGGGGGAAGCTGGAATCCATTATAGAGCCGTCCCCGGTTCCAGCCCTTGGGTTCTTTCCCTCCGTCTTCATATTCAGCAGGAAGCCACCTGACCAAGGGGATGTTGGCTGCTCCCCAAAGAGGATTTTGCCTGACAAAAACAAGAATCATGAGGCGTGTCCACAAATACTGCAATACAAAACAATATATGAATTGTTTTCCTCCATAAGGTCATCCAGAACACTACGACAACGATCTTTCCCTGACCTGTGGTTCCTAAGAGAGGGTATAATAGAAAAACATACATTAACATACATTGTCAGTGACCATTTTCTTAAGTTCAATATACACCTTTTAAAACTTGCCAAATACATTAATCAGTATTTCCTCATTGTGTGATTAAGAGCATAATCGAGAGAGCATAGTGTTTCCACTAAAACATATTCACATATGCATATCAGTAGTATATATACAGTACATACTTTCCAGCAGACAGGGTAATGTAAAAGCAGAGTACACAGTAGAGAACCTACGGTAGCCAATGACAGCCACTTTTAGTCATTAACTCTTTGAAACCTGAGGACATTGGTTTGATTTTATTTTCTACCTAACAAGATGTGGCCCAATAATTAGCAAAAAAAGTTGAAAAATAAAATATATATATGAGAATAAGCAAAAGTGTAAAAAAACCAAAAAAGAAATATACATCTATGTATTATTTTCTATATTTATCATATTTTTATGTAACATTAAATATAAAATTATTATATTTATAAATATAGTTTATAGTTATAGTTTTACATTTTTTGTTAATTTTCATATAACTTTAACTCTTTTAAACTAATTTTTAAGGCAATTTTCTTGTCACCTTTTACTTACTTGCAATTTTACAGACATTTTGTTGGTCACTGCCTTTTTTCTTGTAGCACTTTGAGATTTGTTTTAAATGTAAACTGCATTAGAAATAAAATATTATATTATTATTAAGAATGTATGCATCTAACTGTGGTGTAACTGAGTTACTTGGAAAAGAACTACAAAGTCGCACAGTGATGACGTCAGCGGGAGGTGACTGGCGGGAGCAGACAGACTAGGGTGAGGTGTACACAGTTCAATAAAAGAGTTTTACGCTAAAAGCTACAGTGGACTCACGCAGTGTTTTTAATAACACGACATGGTGTCAGAAGTCCTGTGGTTAGCGTAGAGAGCTAAGCCCGACAATACAAAAGGATCGTTTGCACACGCGGAAGAAGAGAGGGGAGTCTACGGACGGGATGAGTGAAGACGGAGACGCTAACAGAGGGATAGCAGCCGCTCCGGGTGCCGCTGTGGCAGCGGGTCCGTGCGCTACGTTTAACATCCAACCACCTGAGCCCTTCGATTTTTCTAAGCCGCAGGAGTGGGCCAAATGGATCCGGAGATTCGACAGATTTCGCCTGGCAAGTAATCTAAATGCAAGCTCTGAAGAGAATCAAGTTAATACTTTGATATACTGCATGGGGGACGAGGCGGATGATGTTTTACGTGGGCTGGCTCTGACAAACGCTCAACGCAGCTCATATACAGCGGTGCGTGACGGCTTTCAAGACTTCTTTGTGGTTAAAAAGAATGTAATTTACGAGCGTGCCAAATTCAACCTGCGAAAACAGCAAGAAAGTGAGACTGTAGATTCCTTTGTCACTGCACTATATGCGCTGGCTGAACATTGCAATTATGGTGTGCTACATGATGAGCTACTTCGAGACAGACTCGTCGTCGGTCTGTTAGACAAGAGGCTGTCCGAACGCATGCAGCTAGACGCAGATCTGACTTTGGAGAAAGCAGTCAGGATGGCACGGCAGAGTGAGGAGGTGAAAAAGCAGCAAGCTTCTCTGAGAGGGGACACCAGAACTCAGGCAAGTGAGGCAATGTCTGTTGATAGAGTGTTTAAGGGAAGTAGCAAGCCTGCTAAAAACAAACACCAACGTGCTTTCAAACCACACAGTACTCAAAATAGCAAGGAAAAGTGGACACAGTCAAAATGCCATAAATGTGGCAGCTCTCCATCACATTCGAAACGTGAGTGTCCTGCAAATGAAGTGAACTGTCATGCTTGTGGGAGAAAGGGTCATTATAAACGTGTGTGCAAGGCCTCAAAATCTGTACATGAGGTGGAAGAGGATGAGGATGCCATCTTCCTCGGCAGTGTTACAACAAACGGTGATCCTTGGATGGTCAACATAGACATTCATGACAGCAGCGTGACGTTCAAAATCGACACAGGTGCTGATGTCACAGTTTTGCCACGTGCCGTGTTCCACAAAATACACAGAGAAAACCCACCTGTGCTCCACAAAGCACCTAAGCCACTCCTTGGACCGGGGAGGAGGCCACTTGATGTTGTAGGCGTTGCCAAGCTGTTGCTGAGGATCGGCGAGAAAGAAGAGATGGAAGAGGTGTACGTTGTTGTTATGTACACACTGCCTTGCTAGGGAGGTCTGTGAGCTGCAGACTAGGGCTTGTCGCACGCCTTGACAGTGTCACTATAGAGACAATACAGGAGAACTATCCAAAATTATTCAGCGGACTAGGGGAGGTGCGCCAGGCATATGCCATCAAGCTCAAACCAGGTGCCACACCATTTTCCCTCAAGACACCAAGGAGGATCCCATTGCCACTGATGGACAAGGTCAAGCAAGAACTGTCCCGCATGGAAAGCCTTGGGGTGATATGCAGAATTGAGGAGCCTACTGACTGGTGTGCCGGCATCGTGGTGGTTCCCAGAAAGAACAAGATGGATCCTGTGCGGATATGTGTCGACCTCACTAACCTCAATGAGTCCGTGTGTAGAGAAAAAGTTCATTCTACCGTCCGTAGAGGAAACACTTGGGAGGCTGGCTGGAGCCAAAATATTTAGTAAGCTGGATGCAAATATGGGGTTTTGGCAAATCCCACTGACAGAAGATTCAGCGAAATTGACAACATTCATCACGCCCTTTGGACGCTATTATTTCAAACGGCTACTGTTTGGCATTGCATCTGCCCCTGAACACTTTCAGAACAGAATGGTGACGGAGGTCACAGAAGGGATTAAAGGTGTGGTTTGCCACATCGACGACGTGCTGGTGTGGGGTCGTACGCAAGAGGAGCATGATGCTCGCCTGCATACCGTGCTAAGTAAGATACAGAAGGCAGGCATCACACTTAACATTGGCAAGTGTGACCTGTCAAAGTCAAAGGTGACTTTCTTAGGCCACGTGATCTCCGCCAGTGGCATCAGTCCAGACCCAAGCAAGACGGAGGCTGTGAGGGAAATGCCTGAGCCAAAAACAGTGAGTGAACTGAGGTCTTTCCTAGGAATGGTGAACCAGCTAGGCAAGTTTATCCCACAGCTAGCCGAGAGGGACAAAGCCCTCAGAGATCTCCTATCGAAGAAGAACTGCTGGGTTTGGGGAGCAGAGCAGGCTAAATCCTTCCAAGACTTAAAGGATGCCCTGACGTCACCGCCGGTGCTAGCCGTATATGATCCTAACAGAGACTGCAAAGTCATGGCAGACGCGTCATCTTATGGACTTGGAGGAGTCCTGCTACAAAACTGGGGTGAGGAGTGGAGACCAGTAGCCTTCATGTCGAGGTCTCTCACACCCACCGAGCAGAGATACGCGCAAGTGGAAAAGGAGGCTTTGGGCCTGACCTGGGCTTGCGAGAGGCTCAGCAACTTCCTCATTGGAAAACATTTCCAGTTGGAGACGGATCACAAGCCTCTCCTGAGTCTCCTGGGGTCTCAAGCACTGGATGTCCTACCCCCTCGGATCCAACGCTTTCGAATGCGTCTTATGCGCTATTCCTACTCCATGTCTCATGTGCCAGGGAAGTGCCTATGGACAGCGGATACATTGTCACGAGCGCCTGTCATGAGAAAAGAGACACCAGCTGACAAAGAGCTGTTCGAGGACACAAATATCTACGTGGATATGGTGATGGAGAACATACCTGCAAGCGCTGCCTATCTGGAGGAGCTGAGGGAGCAGCTGCAGAGGGACAGTGTGTGTGCTCGAGTGATACAGCTGTGTGCAGAAGGCTGGCCAGCTCACGGCACGAATGAACCTACACTCAAGCTATACTGGCCCGACAGGGCGTTCCTTACTGTCCAGGATGGTCTATTGCTAAAAGGAGATAGACTTGTCATACCCTCAACCATGAGAAATGAGGTTCTCACTAAGCTGCATGAAGGACACCAGGGGGTGGTTAAGTGTAGGGAGCGGGCACGACAGTCAGTATGGTGGCCGGGACTGAGTCAGCAGTTAAATGAGTTGGTTCTCAGCTGCAGAGCATGCTGCCAGAAGAGACAGAACCACAGGGAGCCACTAATGCCAACACCGTACCCTGGCCGGCCATGGCAGAAGTTGGGAGCAGATTTGTTCATGTTAGGGAGCAAGACCTACCTGCTAGTAGTGGACTACATGTCAAGATATGTGGAGATTGCCCTGCTAACTCCCACAAGATCTAATGATGTGATCCACCACCTTAAATCAATCTTTGCACGTCATGGGATCTGCGAGACCCTGGTAACAGATAATGGGCCACAGTTCTCTGGAGCAGCCTTTGCAGCATTTGCAAAGTCGTATGGGTTCCAGCATGTAACCAGTAGCCCAAAATATCCCTAGGGCAATGCTGAAGCTGAACGTGCAGTGCAGACAGTGAAGGGGCTTTTGAAGAAGTCAGATGACCCCTACCTTGCTTTACTGGCTTACAGGGCTACCCCTCTCCAAAACGGGTATAGCCCAGCTCAACTGCTAATGGGGAGGAGGCTTCGCACAACTGTGCCTATTCTCCCTGCTTTGTTAAGTCCCGCTCTCCCTGATGGAGATGCTGTTAGGCTGAAGGAAGGGATGAGGAAAACGAAAGATGCACAACGCTACAACCTGAGTCACCGTGCAAAGCATCTCAATAGACTCACTCCAGGACAGGACGTGTGGGTCACAGATCAAGGAGCAGCAGGAGCTGTCATCGGAAAACACACAACACCGCGCTCCTATTTGGTGGAGGGACCCCACGGGACCATTAGGCGAAATCGCCGTCATCTCATCCCCTGGAATTCCTCATCGGAGCCGAACAACTGTGTTGCAGCTGAGCAGTTCCCGGAAGGTGTTCCAGAACAACCTTCAGTAGAACAACCTGCAGCAACATCATTACAGCAGAGTGTTCCTGAACCACCATCTACGCCTACTCCTAGAACGAGGTCTGGGAGAGCTGTTGTGAAACCAATCCGGTTGAACTTATAAACTATCTAGAATATTGAAAGTTTAAAAATACTAGTTAAAGGAAAAATGGTTGTAAGTGTGATTGCTAATTTTTCTGATTTTGTACTTTTTTGTTTTTTGTAAATGTTCAAGTTCAGAGTTTAGAGTGTGGACAGAACAGTACAGGGTTAGGATGGAAGTATTGTATTTGATTTTGCACAAATTGCTCAGTGCTGAGAGAAAACCTGCAGTGTGTCTGTTGTGTGTGTGACTGGCATTAGCTAGGACCAGACCTTTCAGCCACAGAGGCAGAATAATCCTCTAAGGTCTGTTGAATCATTGGCAGTCTACCCATTGATTCTAGAAAGGAGAGATGTGGTGTAACTGAGTTACTTGGAAAAGAACTACAAAGTCGCACAGTGATGACGTCAGCGGGAGGTGACTGGCGGGAAGCAGACAGACTAGGGTGAGGTGTACACAGTTCAATAAAAGAGTTTTACGCTAAAAGCTACAGTGGACTCACGCAGTGTTTTTAATAACACGACACTAACCAGCAGAATCTGTACATTTCCTGTCAAAACAAAAGTGCAAAAACACTAAATTTAATAGGCGTTAACTGACACACCGTACCAGAACGTCGACAACAGACGCAGGAGGATACCCAGCACGTAATCTGTAGACGTCTGTAGGTTTTCCCCCATCAGCTTCCCTCATCAATGGATGCTCATTTATATGTTTTTTTTTCTTTTTCAACAAAGAATCTGCTTGCATTATTAGTTTTTACACACAATATATTTGTCCTTATTTAATAATATAGTCCTCGCTCTTTGCCAAATCAACAAGGTAAGAAGTCCGTTTTTACCTGTTATTGCAGAGGCCAGATATGGAGCGGTACTGGTTGAGATGACTTTGCAGACAGATGGCTGGATGCGTTACCGGCGGACACCGAGACAGCTCTGCGATCAGCTCCACGTCCTCCCAGGAAAGCAACTCTGGCATTAAGGACATGATAAAGTTAGCAAGAGAAAAATGTAGTGCAATTTAATATTACCAGCCTTTAACCCTTTAAAATCTGGATAGACATCAGTTTTCTCCTGCTGCATGCTGTGTTCAAACACTTTTCACAAGCATTACAATCTTTTAAACCTGAATAAATTGGTTCTTTCAAAAATACGAAAAAGGGGCAAGATAACTGGGTAGGAATTCCCTGCAAATTGCAAAGAATTAACAAAGGGTGACAAGAAAATGACCTGAAACTTTCTTAAGACAGAGAGAGAGAGAGAGGGAGAGAGAGAATATCAATAAAGGGGAAAATGCCCAGAAAACTATAATTATAACTAATTATAACTATTATAACTTTATATATAAAATTGTTACCTTTTTCTTCTTTTTTATTTTTTTTTCATTTTTTTCCATGTCATTATACCTTTTTTGCCCATTTCTTTGCCAATTTTTGGGTCCTTTTTTTGTTAAGTTTCTCTTCACCTTCTTTCCATCTTTTGAAAGAAATCTGGCCAATTTGTTCGGGTTTCAAAAGGTTTAGGGGGTTGAAAATGCTCCTCTTTTCCTTTTCACTACTTTATGAGGACTTTGACCATCTTTTGTTGTAATATTGTGAATATTAAAATGGTAAGAATAGTGGCAGTGGCCTAACTGTTTGGATGTGTTTAAGTTGTTTTGATTCTATGGTGTCAAACTTCTCTAAAGTTTTCTTTCAAGGTGAGTTCTTTTGGATTGAATGAAATAAAGCAGTTCTACCCAGTGCTGTGACATCCCTTTTATATCTCTGTCTCGCTCTGTTCTTTAGGACTTGCAGAGTTGTTTGAAAAACCTCCGCAGCTTGAGAAATCTCCAGGGTCTCAGGCTCAGCTTGCCGAGAGAATGTAAACACAAGCGTGGAGGATGAGGGTGAGCTTCGTCTGGGCAGAGAAATCGACAGACAAAATGAAAGCTTTGGTTTGTCCCTCCTTGGACACGTGTTGTGTTAGTTCAAACAATTTGACAACTCATTTGATGGCTTATTACCGTTGTCTAGAGTGGACTGAGGCACCGTGTATGATTTGAAGACTTTCTTGATATGCAGAGATAAGCAGTTCTCTGACTGATGTGGCTGAAAGATATACAGAATCAAAACAGAACAGCGTGAAAATCTGAGACGCGGCACAAATTGGTGGAAAGTAAATACAATTTCACAAGTACAGTACTTAAAATACAATCTTTTTGGTACCTGCACTTTGAGAATTTGATATATTTGATGCCACTGTCTGCCTCTACTCTACATTTTAGAGATATATTGGGCTTTTTTTTCAGATCATGAGTTTATAAAGTTTATAAAGTTTAAAACACAATAAATGGCTATATATTAAACCTTTTGGCTTGAGATCCCAATCTTATTTCCCGTAAGTCTGTCTCCCCATCTGTTCCTGAGTTATGACATTGATCAATGGCCAGAAAAGTATTTTTGCAGACCATTAAAATGTCACAGTGAAACTGACCATTGACTTTTTGGATATTAAATGTAATCAACTCATAATTGTAACCTGTAAAATGTTGTCACAATTAGTGTATGAGTTCTTCAGTTATTGCCAAGTGTTTGTAAGGCCACGGTGACCTTGACCTTTGACTTTCTTACCACCAAATTCTAATCAGTTCATTGTTGAGTCCAAGGGGATGTTTCTGTCAAATGTAAATCATTCGCTAGAAGTGTTCTTGAAATATCACACTCAAGGGAATGAGACTGACACAAGGTCACAGTGACCTTGGCCTTTGACCACCAAATTCTAATCATTTCATTGTTGAGTCCAAGTGGACATTTGTGCCAAATTTGTAGAAGCATCCTCATGCTCTTCTTGAGATATTGCATTTACAATAGGGCAGAAACAAGGTCGAAGTGACCTTGACCTTTTGACCACCAAGTTCTAATCAGCTCATTGAGTCCAAGTGGATGTTTTTGTCAAATGTGAAAATACACCCCCAAAGTGTTCTTGAGAGATTGCATTCAAAAGAATGAGACTGACAAGGTCACAGTGACCTTGACCTTTGACAACCAAATTCTAACCAGTTCATTCTTGAGTCCATGTGGTCATTTGTGCTACATTTGAAGATTCTCCAAAGGTGTTCTTGAGATATTAGATTCACAAGAATGGGATGGAAGGACGGACAGACAACCCAAAAACATAATTTCTCCAGACATGGCTACTGCCGGCGTGGAGGCATATAAATCAGTTTGTGGTTCAAATAAGTAAAAGAAATATGAAATTTGTGTATCAGAACTCTATCATGACCCCTTCAATTCATTGTGAGGGCTGCCGTGTTGTATACAAAGCTGTTAAAATTAGCACCACATCAACAACGGTACAGTAAAATGCTACTTATGTATGAATTCTCCCAGTAATAATGATCCTATCAAGCCATTTTTGTTGTGAGTATTTTGTAGGACATTTTGCTGAAAATATTTGTGTATATTATGGTTATAAATGAGGAACTCTTATGTTGTTGTAGCATTTTAAAAGTCAGAAGATAATTATTATTTTCATGTATTTGAGGTAAAATCGCCATCAATATGCAAACCCAGATTTGGTTGTAAATCTACTGACTTGTTTTTAATGCAAAACAGAGATCAGAATATAAACATGGAAAACAAGGAGAACATCCTGTCCCTGTCTTTACAGATAATGCTGTTTTTCTTGTGTTAAAAAAAGAAAGAAAAAGCTTTATGACTGACATTTCCATCTCCTTTCTGAAGAGAAGCAGGGTGAGTAAAAAACAAATATGATTTAAAATAAGTTCTAAACCATATTTCCTACCATCATTTTTATTACAATCCTTATATTTCTACTATTTTCATAGATGATCAAACATTTTCGATGAAAATTGATTTCAGCAAAAGCATTCATTTAATAAGAAAAAACTACTTACAGTTGAAACGTTTGGCTTCATCAGTTGAAAACATTGGAAGAATAATGCAGAGCAACATGAAAAGGAAATATAAATTGAAATAATAAGTCATTTTTATGAGCAGTTAACAATAGAACAGCCAAAGATTTCCACAGTGACTATGAAGACTTATCTCAGTGCTGTGTGCGCTGCCAAACCTGTCTTTATACATTCAGATAAAGCAGGGAGCCAATTGTGAAGGTTAAGCAAACTTGCTCACACTAGAGTAACTCAGAGAATCAGTGTTTCTCTTGTCCTTGGTTGACTGGCTTGAAAAAAGAACATTTTTTTCTGTTCATTATCTCAGCCATTTTTGACACTTGGAGCTCTGTGTAACAATCCCAGATACAATACAAACACAGTGTGATCTTTCTCTTACATTTTGTGACTGATAAAGACACTTTTTATAAGCAGCGGTCTTATGCTATGTAAGAAATTACAGTCTAATGGGGGAAGAGATTTCCAGCTAAAATTTTATTTTGGGTGTGCTGACAATGGTGGCCCAGATCTACTGACAAAAAATGCAATAACAGAATAAAATCAGTGTGACTGAATCATCCAGAGACTAATCAGATGATAATAAGGAGTCACTGTGACAGGGGAATTGTCATGAGATAACATGTCAAAGAACTTTGTTAGACAAAACAGAGAGGGAATGAAATCACTTTCTGACAAATAAAATAAGCTGGCGATGATGGATGATGGGATATACCTGACAAACTGGACATACCGTTTGTCCCTTGGCACCCTTTCACACCATCATTATAGTTTGGGTTTAAGGTATTCTATGCAAAATTTTCTTAGAAAACAATATATAGACTCATGCAAAAGTAATGCCTCTATAATCATTTATGACATGCTAGGTGTGTGTGGCAGTGTATTTACCTGTTAAGCCCTCAGTCTGTCGTTATTTTCTTATCTTGCTGTATTTGGGATGTTCTTTGGCACAGCACTTAGGTGAGGTCCGAATTTTGTAAAAGGTAGCAACCAGGTGCCAGACCACCACCTATCCAAAAGGAAGCTTTGAAAATCATAGCCACAGCAGCTAAAAAAAAGGCTTTATAGCAAGGCCAAATATCAACTTGGGGTTGGCTTTGACTTTCCTTTTCACTGGCAAGATGTCTACAAACAGTAAAAGACAATCCTTGCACAGTATACATTTAAGTTCATGTGGTTTCAAAATTTTGACTCTGACACCAATTGTGACTGACAATTAAGCTTGAAATACTTACTTAAATACACATGTCCAATTTTTTCACAAAGATATTTGACATTGTCAAACAAATAATGAAATCTGTTTTTTTTTTTTGTTTGTTTTTACTGGGGTATTTATGATGGTCCATTATTTACTTTAATATTGAAAGGCTATGACATAGATTTAATTTCCTCTCCCCATGTTTACATTGAGGTTTGTAGATTGATACAATAGTAGTTGTCAATGTAAGTAGCCTATTTTTACAAGAAGACATGGTGTGACATGACCAAGGTTGTGAAAAGGTCAAAGTTGAAGGAGCAGGGTGGAGGTTTCTAAACTTCACTCACTTCAAAACAGCATGGAGAAGGGTAGGGAGTCTGGAGAGGTCTAGACTCCAGCAACACTTGTCAAGTCAAAGTCAAAGTCGAGTCAAAGTTTGACAGTAGAGCACATTTAAAAACAACACAAGCAAATCCACCAAGGAAGGAAATTCTATGGGAATTAATTGCTTCTTCTGCAAAATTTTACAGTTGTAAATAAAAATAACCCCCCACATTAATTAAAAACATGCAATCAAAAACATTGTCTCTCTTGAATTGAGTGGTCTTTGCTTAGGCTTAGCCTGAAAACAACACTTTTGAGTGTAACCATTTATTGGACTGATATGACTAGTCACTGCCCTGTTGTGAAACTTTTAGCACATAACTTTTTAAACAAATAAATAAAAAAAAACATGGTATCAGCAGCAGTCATTGCTGTCTTTGGGTTTGTGGACCTGCTTCCTGTGCTGTGCCTCCATCCTCCCGAGCCTATTTTCAAAGTTTTACTAACAATGAGAAAGGCCATGGCAGTGGTCCCAAAGTTGCCCTGGAAACTTCTCATCACAAATACTTCAGTTAGCATTCAGGGTCCAATGCTGCCAGCGGAGTCAACTGTGAGAGTCACGGCCCATTGATAGTTGCGCAGTGTACTTGAAATTCATGCTTGACATGGTGCTGATGCAACTTGATGATGCTGTGTGTGTGGCAGCAGCCGGCAGTGACTTCAGCAGCAGGCACAGTCGCCGCTCTCTGTGCACTCTTGTCACAGTGCCTTAGCTTCTACGCTAAAGTGTTTCAGACAAAACTTTCATGAAATGAATCTCAGAGTTAGTCGAGAATGAAGCCAGTGACGTGCAAAGAAAAAATTGGGGCATATATCTGAATATTTTGTGCTCAGCATGGAAGCAGGCAGACCATTAAGAAGTTCTTAGTATATGGAGTTAGGGTTATAAAGTTAAAGGAAAATCTAAATAACAAATACAATATAGTGCAATTTAACACAAAGCAGGCACAATAAATGCTGCCTGTCTGAAGTTTAGAAATGTTGGTTTCCACGGTGTCAGGAGGTGTTGAATCCACTTTATGGTAATCTCAGCCTGTCTGTTGTTTTGTTATTCAAATATCCCATTAAGTGTCCTTAAGCCAGTTATGGTGACAGTCTATTTTTTGACCGCTGTAGCTTTTTTGCCAGTTCACTTTACAAGTTACATCATTTGGCAGAGTTTAGGAATAATGAACCGACTATGAGGAGCAACTCTCTGGCCTCCTTTTTCTAAAATACACCTCTAAGTTGCCTAATGATGCCTTTGAAAACTCCTACTAAATGATGACTGTCAAAGCTCAAATGTACTGCTAATTGGCATTCAGCTCACCACAGCTACAGGTTACAGACGGTCAGTGAAGTTACATTTCTCATGCAGTTCTGTTTAATAAGAGAACAACTCCTATGACACCATATCATAACAGAATTAAAATAGTGTATAACACATGTTACAGTGTATTCCTGAAAGGAATAAGTCAGAATTTTTGAAGGTAGGTTGTATGGGATACGTATCCATAGTTAGTGTATTAAATACAGTAGATGTCAGTCTGCATGCCCGCAGTTTGGAGAAGCAGGCTCGAGTCGGAAATGGAAGCAAAGCAATGTACTGCTGGGGATAACAAATGAGACATATTTTAGTGACCTAAATAAAGCCCCCCGAAAATATAATATCAGTTTAAAGTGCACAGTATATTGAGAGTATTTTTCTGCTTTACTTTTATTTTCCAACGGGAAGGCTGCTTCCGGCCCTCATTCCTCATCTTTGCTGTGTACACAGCTCTGTTCTACTGGTAATGGCAAAGGCATATTTAATGTGTTCACCCATGTACACAAAAATACCCCAACACACGTACAAATGCTAGTTTTCATTGAAAATGGGTAGGATTTTTTTTTATTTTGGACTTTTTTTAGGAGGTTAAAACTTGTTTTGTTGCTGACCCCATTCAGCAGTACATTGCTTAGCTTCCACGTTGTACTTTCATTTGCTTATCCAAACTGGGGGCACAATGAGTGACATCTACTATAGGTAATCCACTGTCTATGGATGAGTACCCCATACAACCCTACTTAAAGAATGGAATTATACTTTTGAGCACAAAGAAGTTCAATTTGTTATATAAGCCACTTTACAACTATGTTAAATGTCCGAGTATAAAGATGTTTTCTTATTTTTAAGGTGATAGACAGCTAAGCTGCATGATCATGTAATTTATCATAGAGAAAGAGCCCAGTGGGAAACTAATGTTTCACTGACCTCAAATAACATTTGCTTCAGACAGATAGTATTCTTTGGCTGGCAGTTCAACCCTTCAGGGTAAATTAAGGTATGCTAACATACAAGGGTATGAAAAAAACATGCAAGGCTGTAGTGACCATCGTGGACACCAAGATCAGGGTCATATGCTCAGCATTGTTAAGAGCCAGAGGAAGACTGTATATTCAACACTGACATGGAATCAGGACTCATGACCGGGTGGGGAGATAAATTTCCCAAAATAAAACAAAATTGTAGTGCACAAGATAAAAAGTTCTTAAAAAGCTCTTAACTATGGCGGTTGGTTAGGTTGAATGTGTCTCCTGCTTCACTGAACATGAGGCATCTGAGTTTAACATTTTAAAATTAGAAACTTGGCTGGCCAGTTAAATGTCCAGCATGTTGACTTTTACATTTCATTCCCTAAAGCTACAGTTGGTAACTTTTATAATGATATAACTTTGTGGTATTTGCTTAAACTGTCACACAGGACTACATGAAACAGACAGTCTATGAAAAAAATTCATGTTCCTCCTCATAGTTTTTCAAAAGGTATTGCCAGAAAATCTCAATGGCTGAAAGAAAATAACCGATCAGAGCCCAGGTGTCTCTAATGCAGCTGTCAACCATGTCAATCACTGCTTATGAACTGCTAAAACATTCAGCTCACCTGTCCATCTTCGTCCCCACCCTCACCTTTGGTCATGAGCTCTGACCAGTGACCAAAAGAATGACATTGCTGATACAAGTGGCCAAAATGAGTTTCCTCCATAGGGTTGCTGGGCACAATGAGAGAGATTCAAGTGTCAGAAATTTGGGATGACCATCTCACTGTGTGACTGCTGTTATAACCTATGTCTAGTAATCAACGAATAGGAATGCAGCATGAAATGACACACTGATCACCACGACTCTACTAAATGCTAATAGACGCTCTCTCCAAGTTCTTGTTGATAAACTGGTGTGCCATATTGGCCTCTTTTCTCCAGCCACAAACCCCATCAACATCTTTTTCTCCTCTTCTTTAGACTTTTTCTTACACATAAATGGTGCTATAGCAAGGGCTTGATTTGTTTGTTTACATTTTGCTCTTACCACTACAGTGGCATAGATGGATGACGCACACCAAGGACATTTTGTTATTGCGTACTGACGTCGATGGACCTGTGGTGTAGCCTGCGATTCAGTAGGTGATGTCATCGCACAGTATGCATACATCAACCTTGGTGTCTTACACAAGTTTATTAACATCAATGTCGCAGAGTGTAGCTTGCACTAAACTTATGATTGAAAAAATCTCAGTCTGCAGGAGGCTTTAAAGACAGGATGAGAAGCTCAAACATTCAAAAGGAGCTTGGAGTAGAGCCGCTACTCCTTCACTTCGAAAGGGGCCAGCTGAGGTGGTTCGGGCATCTGATCAGGATGCCTCCTGCGCACTTCCCATGGAGGTGTTCTGGGCACGTCCAACTGGTAGGAGACCCAGAACATCCTGGAGGCATTTCATAGCTGGAGCTAGTAAGTATTGCTGGGATGCTCGGAGTAATTTGCTCAGCCTGCTGCCCCTGCGACCCAGCCCTGAATAAACGGATGAAAATGGAATGGAAAAAAAAGATTCCAAGCTTGTAGATTTTTTCAAAATAACCTAATTCCCTAGATGACTCATTGCATAAAAGTAAAATATGATAACATTTGGCCAAACAACTGATAAACACTCACGCAAAGTGAAAGTCCCCAAAGCTTGCCAAGCCAATAGGGCAGGTACCTATCAAATGAAAAGTGACAACCTGTCATTAATGTCATCAGTGTTGAAAATAATATGCCAAGTGTTGGAACCAAAACAACATCATCATGCGTTTGGCATGCCAACGACATAAAGATTGCACCACAACATTCCAAAATAGTGTGGGAAAACAGTGATGAAGCCATCACACAGGTTTGATCCGAACTGATCCAACGTCATGATTCATTTTTTAAGCGCTGGTGCCATTTATAGCCTTTATATGTGTGACACAAGGACATGAAAAACCACTGACAGATGGCACACAGCTGAATGTTTCTCAGCTCTTTGTGTTACAGATAATATGAAATAATGCAGAGATATATGATAGGTAACCCGTGAATAGAGTACAAAATCTAAGAGTATTTAATACTGTTTCTTGCTGACATTTCGCCAATGTTCTTGTTTTCTGATAAAGCATCTCGACATTGCTGGTGGCAGTGTCTGCCATTTGTGCCCAATATGGAAATGTAGAGAGAAAAAGACGCATGTAGGATAAAAATCACCACACAAAGCCGGAGTTCTGTCTCCTGCAGCAACGCCTCCAGCTTGGCTGAGTGCCTAATAAACACAACCTGTAATCATTCACCAGTGGGAAGCCGTTGAGGGATCATGTCATCCATGGTGCACTAGCAGCACATACTGTTGTGTCAGGCTGTGTCTGTGGAGTTGGGACCAGCATTTGTGATATGTTTTTGTGTATGATGTGTTTTTCAGTTGAGTCTTTCAGAGATCAGATGGTGACTTGTATCAAAGGAAAGTCATCTCCCATGCCAATAGTGGAAGATGGCGACAAAAAGGAAAGTAAGAAGGGGAATGTTTCAAGTAAGAGGAAAGGGCTGAAGAGAAAAATAAACCTTAGGGTTAATATACTCTGACCTTTTTCTTTTTTTGTTTTTAAATGACTACCATTGTGTATCTATCAAGCACTTAAAATTTAGCAATCCATATGAAATGAACAATGCCAAAGGAAAAGTTTGACATTTTGGGAAACTAACTTATTCAACTTAGTGAATAGTCTTGCATTTATATTGCATCTTGTTATCCCTCCAATGTTATGCTACGTGTCACATTAAATTCACACACATTCATACGTTGGTGGCCGAGGGCTACCACACAAAGTACCATTCACACACACTCAAGTATTTGGGGTTCAGTATTCTTCAACATATGGCCAAAAGATGCAGCCAGGGACTGAACCTTAATCTACCGATTAGTAAACTACCTGCTCTACCTCCTGCTGGCCAGGGATCGAACCGCCAAACATTTCAATTAGTGCATGACCAGTAACGAACCACCAATCTCCCACTTATAGAATGACCCGCTCTACTTCCTGAGTGCAAGGGGTTGAACCGCCGATCTTCCAATTAGTGGATGACTCGCTCAACCACCTGCTGGCCAGGGATGAAACAGCCAAACACTTCGATTAGTTAATGACTCGCTCTTCTTCCTGCAGGAACTGAACTGTTGATCATCCAATTAGTTAATGACCCACTCTACGTCCTGTTGGCTGGGGATTGACCTGCGGATTTCAGTTCCCTTTTTAACTTCTAAGCCAAAGCCACCCACAGTTTCTTGCAGAGTTACATAAAAGATCAGCACTACACTTTTATCTGTCCATTATATATGAAGCCACAGCCAAGAGACACTTAGCTTAGTTTAGCAAAAAGACTGGAAATCAATCAATAAATAGTCCAGCACACAGCACTGGTAATTAGCCCCTGGACTTTCTTTTTGACTAGTCCGTCTTCTTTTCTTGGGTTGCTTTGCAGTTTAGGCAGTTGTTGCCGATGCTGGAATAGCAAAGTTCTTTGCAGGAATCTCTGCTAGTGAAGGGTTATGTATGTGCATCTCCTTTATAGAACAGCCAATAGGTACACCCTCTCTCTGAAATTACCTCTTATTGGCCAACTTCTCCCATCACAGACTAGATTTTCTCAAACTTAAAATATGCATGAGGAGGTTCAGAAGTCTAGTTTTCTCTCAGACCACATGAATCACAATACGTTCAAAGTTTATAATGGGATTTCTGTCCAATGACGCCAAAATAAAATGGCCTACCCCAGCTTTAATTCTAACAGTATTGTATTGCAGCTTAAATCAGGTATACCAAATAACACATGATGACTGGGACAGGCTCACCCAGTAAAATCTCAATCTCAAGCCAACATAAAGAATAGGCTATGAACCAAGCCTCCAGGAAGTGTGCCAGGCTTTGACACAAATTTTGCATTGTGGCTAAAAGTGGAATTACACCACCTGGGACCATCACATGACGCCCACCGGCCCAGAAAGACTTTCCCCCACAGATTTACATCAGGAAAGAGACATCTATAAATAAGTGAATAATATTTTGTGAGCGTCAAAACCCCTGCGAAACGGTTTGTTTCACTATCTAAATTTAAACCATCCAGTTCAATAAACATTTGGAAAGTCTAAAAGAGCCGCAAAATTAATTGTTTTAGACCGCCATTCAAGCTACCAAGGCGCTAAACCGGAAGTCAGTCACTCCGCTGGCAGAAGTCACCCACTTGGGAACACTCGGCTGCCATAAGTCTCTAGTGTGCAAGCCTCACGGGCCAGTAGATCTGGGTATTTTATACCCAGAAAAGAGCTTTTTTGCTTCATGCGCCAATGAGCAGCTCACATAGGAAAGAACGGGGCCCTGCCCCCATGGCTGTATCCAGACGTTCTAAATACAGCCATACTTTCAACCTATATGTTAAGCTCAGCAGCCATCAGGCTACTGAGAGCCAAGCAGAAGATGAGTAGTTGAGTTGCTGGGCACTACCACCCTCCGATTTCAAAGTAGATGTCTAAACCCACAGGGAGCTGGGATACGTCTCGGATGACAAGCACTGATGCTTTATGAGCAATTTATTAAAAACACAGCAAAAATGCATTTTCACATTAAAACCATCACATAAAGCAACTGACGACATACAGTATTTTTCACTGTATTAGAACGGGAGTTGATTAAAGCGGTTCTTCTAACAATACTTTGAAGCTGAAATGTCACATTTCAGTGAAATGTCGTCATTGGCCGGAGAGACTGGAAACTCAGGCATTTTGCCTTTATTAGATACAAAAGATGGTCACAATAGCACAAACATCATATAGTTTCATCTGAGCCAGTAAAGCTGCCCTGCAGTTAATGTTGCCTGTTTCATTTTAGTTGTGTCAGAGAGGTGCTGTTTCAATTCAATAGTCATTTGAAGGCTTATCAGACTGCATTATATTGTAAGATGTTATTCTTTTGTCATGTCTGTGAACACAAAGTAAACCAAAGAACTGGGACAGGGAGAGGTTTGCTTTTCATTACCGTTCAACTGTGAATTTGAAGGAAAGAAAATCCCTGTCAAAGGTCTGTGGCAAATGTGAATTCCCCTGTGACAGTAAGTCACATTTATTTTGTCTGTTCAAACAAACTTACTCACTAGATGTGGGCACGACATCATTATCCTTCAGAGATACAGTATCAACTGAGATTTTCTGCTAAAAACACTGGCAGTTGCTATGTTTGGCGGATCGTGTCCTGTTGTCAGATGTTCGACAGTTCCACACCATATGGAGGCTCGGGTGCTGCCTTTATGTGACAAGTTGACAAGAAACCTCCGATCATAATCAGTGTCCGTCGTGGAATGAGAGAAAAAAAGAGAAAGAAATGGAAGAACTGTGAAACCATTTGCATTGTAGTTTTTTTTCACACCAAAAATTAAATACTTTCCTTCCATCATTAATTCATACATGATCTCCCTTTACAGTCTTTTACAAATATATTTTTTTTCCATTGTTCATACAAAAATAGCAAGAACAAGATATACATATCAATTGGCTCTGTGCATAAAATACTGCCGATCTGCCACGGGTGCACATGACAATGAGGACGGGTCTTCTTAACTGTTCATATAATTTCCAGGGAAGCTTTGACTGCACATAAAGAGAGGGTCCATGGAGGCCACTTTGGCAGCGATAAAAGAGTGTATACAGTGAAGGACAGCTGTAAGATTAGCAAACTCCAGTTCCTGGAAAATAAGGAAAAAGAGACCAATGTATTAGAATGTAATTTCCATAGTTTTAACAACAAACTATTTGGATAATCGATTAATCTAATACTTTGATTTATAAAGCAGATATGAAGAAAAAAGCTCATTTTTAGTTTTCCTGAATTTTCTACAAAAACAATCTTGTTTCAAGTAACTTGCAAATAAAAAAAGAGATATTTGCTACGTCCAGAGTAAGTTCAGAAAAGGCCTTTACAATAACATCTGAAATTAAATAAGTGGGCATTGTGAATGCAGCCATGCACTGAGGATAAAAAGAAAATGTAACTGCTTTATATTTGATCAGACACTGCTCAGGCTGCTGTTGTAAAGAGATAAAGGATTCTATTCAGACTGTCTTTGGCTTATGGCGAAAATGATTCTAAAAACTCTCTATATTACGTTATACTCCACTGTCTCTCTAACAAAATTTCAACAAATCTGCATTAGCTAAATTTGCCATCTCTGGCAGATTTCTGTCAGCTACTACAGTGTAGTTCTGGTATGGCAGTCTTGGTGTTAAAAAGAGAAATGCCCTTGCTGAGATTGTTAAACAGGCAAGTAAGATTTGGTACAGTTCAGTAGTTTACATGACCTATTTAATAAGTAGATGCTCATGAAAGCATCACTTTGCCCGTCCCCTAAATTCTAAATACAAGGTTTTACCATCTGGCCTATGCCTACATGCACTTGTTGCCAAAAAAAAAACACAGGCATAACACATCCTTCATTTCTGTCTCTATACATGGTTTAAACACTAGAAGCAGGTAATGGTCGTCCATTACCGATGATGATGATGATGATGATGATGATGATGATGATGATGATGATGACAGGGCGCAATTAAAAATACATATTGTACTTGCAGTACCGATGATGATGATAGGGTGACAGTAAGAGTACATATTGTACCTATTGTACCTTCTATATTCTAATAAAATAAACCCAGCTAGACATAAACCCAACTAATGCATGACAAAGGTCATTCCTAACCATTTTTATAGTTATTTTGAATCAACTTCAAACTAACCTGAAGTTACTTTGAAACATTATTGCCTTACCTTCATCTCTATTTGGTTGCTGTCAGCATTCTTGAAAAGGAGTTTCACCCTGGTTTTACCGTCATCAGAGGAGCCTTTTAGTTGAGAGAACTTATATCGCCACAGTACGGTCTAAAAGGGAGAAAGAGTATAATAAACTGCAGCTGCACAGGGTTTTTTTTTTTTTAAATAATGACAATGACAATAAATACAATGTGTCACTACAGACAAACCAGCATGATCAAGACCTTACATTTTAATGTGCAATAGAACTTGAGGAAATGTATAATTTAAAACAAAAGAACATGAGTACTTTGGAAATCAGTGCTGTAACTTGCTGTAATTCAATAACAAGAAATATTGTGCACTCAAAATGTAGCAAAGCTGCCAAAATAATCCCAAAATGTACTTTTAATAACACTGACACACCATTCTCCAAGATGCAGTAATTCCCCACTGTATTTTGGAACATCCATTGTGCAAAATAAGTGACATTCTTTATATTTTTGTGCTTATTTCAGAGTTATTTAAAATGCAATAGAAGCCAAAGTGAGAAAATAAAAAGTGTATCAATACAGAAAATAAAGATGTCAAACTGCAGCGTCAGGAGCTATTGAGGGAAGAACAGCACAGAACCAGGATGTTTACAACAACTGAACTCAGTGATACTTTACCTTTGAATTTCCCTCTGAGCAGGTGAAGCCTGATCCGAAATCTATCGTGAAGCACAGCACATTCCCCTGGCTGCTGCACATGTAACTCTTGGACTGTTGACAGAGAATTGATATCCATTAAAGGCCACACACTAAACGCCACAATGCAGTACAACACTCTACTTTCCACGTTTAACAAGTATTTTCTAAAATGTGCTTCACTGAATTTGTCTCACCTAGACTTTAATTAAAATGTGTTCTGAGTTTGTAACATCCCGGAAAGATGTATCAACACCTGACCAAATTTGAATGACCAAAAAAATCGGCAAGTATGTAAAAGAAGGTCTAGAAATCATGAAAAAATGCACATTATTCTCTAATCTGAAATGCTGGGGGCGTGTCCGCTGGAGTATCGCAGGACTATGCTAATGATGCTTCTGGTTTTTATACTGCTACATTGTCAGGGGCAAAAAGCATAGCTCCAGTGTATCATCGAGCTATAGTTTTAGGCAACCCCAAAAAATCTTAAAACAGCAAAATGGTAAAAAAAACAAAAAAAAAACAGTCAACCGTCTAACTCCACATTTCAGTACTTTATAGTAAAGGGTCTTTGTAACATGTTTTCAACAAGCAATTTCCAACATTTAGAGTGTGTTTTGAAACAAATCTCTGAATTCACTTTAAACAGACTTTAATCCTTAGGGCTGCCTTTAATATTGCAAACACTCATATTGCTCTATGAAATATTATACATAAAAAGTTTAATTGCATTTTTTTAACCAACATCAAATCTTATTATAAATATCACATATTTATGAATTTTCAGAATTTTTACTGTTTAAATGTAGGATTTTGTCATGATGCTACTGTTTTCGGATATTGAAAAAAAGAAGAAGAAAAAGAATAATTTCCAATATACTACATGCTAAATAGTTTTTTAATGCATGTATTTCCTCCATAAAACAAACTCCAAGGCAAAAGCCCAGAATGACACACAGAAATAATACAATGCTTGTTTTTATGCTTGGCATGATGGCCATGGGATCAAATATTGCAGTTTGAATGGGTTTTTATGGTGCATTTTTTGCACTTAACAGCATGACATGTAACAGATTAGTTTCCACAGTGTATTTCAGACTTACTTCAGACTTCAGAGAAATTCAGATGAAACAAAATACACAATCTTGCCAAAATGTATGCCAAATGCATGACCACAGCCAAAATGATCAAAAGAATGAAAAGCACTTAAATTATGCCAAACAGTCCCTAAAGGTTAATATTTCGATCTTCATATATCTGTAATGACATGTTGTGCAAGAAGCATGGTGCATTTCTCTGCACAAGCATCCAAGGCAACAGTCAACATTCAAATATTCAGTAGTTAAAGACCACAGAAGCACATAGTACTTGTAAGTATGGCTGCACTTTATGTAAACATATTATACCTTAATTTGGTTCTCCATTTATGGCAGTGGATGCAGACACTATTTGCAGGGCATGAATACATAATTCACTTAGTATTAATTACACATATCAGCCTTCATTTACTGTCTTCTTTAATATCAGAAACAGACTTTTGTCCCTGCAACACTTTTCTTGTTTCTCCTGTCTTTGCAGGAGAAACACAGGTGTAACTAATATTATCAACAATGGCTGCATTCTGTTTCGGTGTGTCAGAAAGTACAACCAGTGACTCAGCGTCATAATTGCAGGGCCCGTCAACTGTCACACACCTAAGCTGAATGCAGCCATTGTTATTAGTTAATGAGTCAAAATGTCCACTGAATGACAGGTCAATGAGGAACTCATTTCATTTAATAATCGGGCTGTGGTTGCTAAGGAGTGAGTTGTAAAATGAAAATAAATTATTTAACTGAGGTATAAAGTTCTGGTCACACCAGCATTTGAAACAACAAAAGGTCACTTTAAGGGAATGAACTTTGATAAACCTTGACAGAAAAATTAGCACCACTGACAGACAGAAAGCCAGAGAGAGCTAGAGCTAGAGTCCAAAATACAGGAAGCTAACGAATCTCATTAGCACTGATGATCTATCCAATTTTATTCCTCTGCCAAAGTTTAAATTCATACTCAGAAGACAAATGTTTAAAAACAAGTTTTGAGACAAGAGTCAGCGATACAAATAAGTCTCAAGAACTCTGTAGACTTTTTTTAATTGTTAATAACCGAGCTGGCAGTTAGCAAACCAAGCCTGTTAGGTGGCTGAAGGCTTGTTAGCGCAAAGAGGTTTTTCCTCTCTCTTCAATGACTCATCAAAGTTTAAAATTATGTGACATGACAAAATGTGAGGGGAAAGTTAACCACGTAATAGAGAGAAAATAGTTCAGGGATCCTCATGAGCTGTTTGGTGAGCTGGAGTGTCAGCGTGAAAAAAAAAAATATGCCCAAGACTTCCATTTGAGTTTTTGAGTTTGTGGTCTGATCACAGCTAATCAGAACAGCTTAGAGGAGAAGCTGCTGCACAGGTGAGTGAAGTGTAAAGCTGATGTAGTGTCTTTCTATAAATATCATGGTTTTCACATATTCTATTTTTTTCATCGATTTTTTGCTTTATTTCAGATATTGTTCTTGTTTTTGTTTCCTCAATCAAACTGTAAAGCACTTTGAATTGCGTGGTCCCTTTTTTGTACTATGATAATGAAGCGTTACCAACCAGACAGTTTGGCACTCATGAAGCAGCAATTTCAAGGCAAGTTTTTAGGATGTCTAGGTATTAATCGGTAAGATTTAGGGAGATTTAGTGGCATCTGTTGGTGAGTACTGCAGATTGCAATCGGCTGAAACATCTCCCAATTAGAATTCTTCATCATTCAATGTTCAGAAGTCTTACCGGGAGCCCAACTATTGACAGAGGTCATTTGAAACCAGTGAAAACACAGAATAAAGAAGTGTTTTCAGGCAATCTCATCATGGAGTAGCTTAGGTCAATGTGAAAAACACAAATGGTGCTATGTAGAGCCAGTGTTTGGTTAATCTGTTCTGGGCTACTGTGAACATGACCATGTAACATGGCGAACTCCATTAAAAAAGGAACTGCTACCTATGGACATATAAATGGCTCATTTTAAGGTAATACTTCTCATTTTATTATATGCTAAAAATAACATTGTATTATTTTCCATTTCTGCTAATATATCCAGCCCGCTTTCATTCCTAAGTTGTCAAGTACTACTACTTTGTCAATGATTTCAGTACAAGGCAAGGATGCCAAAAGCCAGTTTTCGCACCTGTACGATATGGCACCAGGTGGCGTCAGTTTGTAACGACGTTAGATAGAACCTTTTGTGGTGTTAGGATACGCTGCTGGTTGGCCAGACAGAACCTGTCAGGGCCATATAATATACCGCTGGACATTGTCAGGTTGCAACACTGCCGATAACGACATAGTATGAGGAGCTCAAGGGTGCTTACAGTGCAGACGGGAGGGGAGGTGGATAGGCGAGGTCCTACAAACCCTGGCCTTTCACCCAGGAGACTGGACATTTCCCTTATTAATGTAAATTTTTTTCTCCTAAACCTAATCACTCGTCTCTGTTGCCTAAACCTAACCACCTTTGCCTTTGTGGCCTAATCCTAACCATGTGCTTTTGTTGACATTCCAGCATTGGATGTGGCATCCCAAAATGACAGCAGCAGACTCAGAAGGATACCTAAAGTGTATGTGGAAGTGGAAGTCCACTAAAAAAGCAGAATTATGTGACAATTTTGGATGAGAACTTGTTATATTAGTGATATATCACCATAAATTCTTCACACTGGAACTGTAATGTTTCATTTTTTTGTAGTTTCCTCTGGATCTGAGAGGAGCTGAAAAGATACTTGTATGTAAACTAATAACCTGTTTTTTTTAGTCTGGCATTTATGTAGTGTCTTACTATCAAAATACCATCATTTTGACATATTCTATTTTTTTTAGTTAAATTTTTTAAGATCAATTTTTGCTTCTTTCAAAAGTTCCGCAATCAAACTGTTATTGAGAGTACGTAATTTGGAGGCCACAATAAGTTACAGACATATACATTGTGTTTTATTCTGATTATGCACAAATAGAGCAGTAATGTATGAAACCATGTTGCAGAAAGCAACCGGTTTAATCTAATAAGCATCCATAGCGTTCTCTGAATCTTGGGGCTGTAACTAGTTGCTGTGTGTATGAAACATTATTGTGTTATGAATCCTCATACAGACCGAGTGTGCTTACTGCTTTAATTGTATTTTCTGTTCAGAAAATTCTTGTTTTAAACTCACAATATTGCTTTGATCATATATACGTTTCACATGTGTTCGCATATGTTAAAGCGCCACTCTCACAAGTTGGGCCTGAATGATCTGATAACACAAGCAAATCTGATTTAGTCATCCTGCCCGGGCTGCTGGCAAAAGCATCATCCTGTGCAGCATCCTGATAATGTCACGACTCATGACAGAGAAAATCCATTTTGGATGCCATGAATCTTTAACATTCATTTTGCAGCTGCCACACAAACAAGCATGTGTCTCACATTTCTTTTTTCACAGGTCTTTTGGAAGCACTGATGTGTAAGCTCTCTGCTCTCTATGGAGCAATATCCCTCTAAAGGCTTTTCTTGCCACATGACTTCATTTTTGTGTCGTCCACTCAGCTGGAATACCAAGAAGTGTATTTTGATTTTCTGTTTGTGTTATATATGCCTTTTATCTCCACCTCCTTTCTCTTTCACTTGAGAACACAGCGGGGACATGGTGATTTCAATTATAGAGTGCAGTGTGCAGTGAATATGGCATGGGACTGTACAGTCCTTTCACTCAAAGTGTTTTCTGCTCACAGACCTCAGCCCCCCCTGTCTTTAGTGGAGTTGTGAATTCAGCTGTGACGGGGATAAGAAACAGCGGCAGGCCAGCCGCTAAGTTCTCTCTGTCACCCAGAGTAAGGCTGTGTTGTGACATGGTGAGCTATGACTACACTTCACTAATTGGAAGGGATTTTTCTGGGGGAATTAGCAACATGAAATGAAATATTTTTTAAGAACATCTCCTCAGTCTGACAGAAGTGAGGGCATGTTTAGGGAATTAAATAAAACAGGGACAGGTGTTAAAGAAAAAAAAAACTTTTTCTCGTGGAGTGTGTAGAGCTGCACTGCATCAACTTTTTAATAATTTGGTCACACAGAAAGAAGAGATAAAAGGTTAAGGAGACACTGAAGGCAGGGATGTCAGACCCACGGCTGCATCTTTTCAAATTGGTCACAAATCCACTGAAAGTAAGCTTTTAAATCCATACTGATAAAGACACCAACTGTGTGAATGCAGCACAGAATTTAAAGAGCAACTTAACACCAGGCTGTAAAGTTGTAATGTGCTTGGGTGTGGGAAGGATGGTGCTGAGGATGCTGCAGCACCTCATACTGACAAGTAGTGGAACTACCTAGTCTGTAATAGGCCAGTTTACCATAACCAGTCCCTGCAGAATTTTTAAGCTCGATTCACACAAGATACGAAATCATGCTGATTTGCCAACGCGTGCCGGTGGCTTGTTTTCGGCGCACATGGTGAGCCCTCAACACCGTTCACACTGCAGCAGGCTCACGATATGCAGCAACAGTTTCAGTGTCTGGTCTATTTTTTCCGCTAGCCACAAGCAACTACTCTGTTATAAACTATGTAAAAGATATATTAGATTTCAGAAAGGAGGGGGATGAGTGGACACACAGAGGCAAAATGGGAAAACAGAGACATACGCTTCTGGGTGAACAGCCAGGCAGCTGCTGAAAGGGTTGAGACACACCCAGTAACCTAATCCTTCCACCTCTCAATCCACAGCACCTCCCTACAAAGTAGTCAGTAGTAGAGAGGGCTGTGATGGGGCGGCAACAGGGGGCTGGGTGATGAAAGCAGGCTCCTGCTACAAGGATCAGCCAATAGCAAAATAAAATTGCAATAGCAGGTTTCAACCTTTAGAGGGCAGTCACTTTAGATATTAATACACAGTATGTAGACTTTAATACTTTGCAATCAAATGTCAAAAGCTGGATTTAAATCAATCAACAACACCACCAAATACCCATTCATATTGCTTTTTAAACAGAAAAAAAGTGTTGAGGGGTACAGTTACTCTGTAAGATTGAGATAAGATAAGGACCACATGCAGATTTCATGCTATCATCTGCCCAGGGGGATGTCAGAGTGCCATTTGAAGCAACGGCTGATGGAACTATACCAAGTATAGTACATCTGAGCATTTATCGTAGTCGCTCTGTAAGCACGTTTGCATTTATAGTCAATTTTCCATTTAGTAATCTAGCCGTCACATGAAATCATAAAACATGATTTTAGTGACATGCAGTTGTCACACATTCATACAATGCAGCAACCCGCAGCAAAAAAGGTCCTGCAGGCACATGAGGTGTGGTCTGTTTCACCTTTGAGCACACCTTTCCCAAAAGTGATGTCATGGTTGAATGACCACACCCTGTTTACATCAGCGAAACAAGGCGTGGATGTCAGCCACTGGATTTCAGCCAGATACATTCTGCTGATGTTAAGTTGCCTGTAAAAGTTGAGATGGCCTATTATTAGATTGATGCTGCTTCTCTTGTTAAAAGAAATAAAACTTGTTGGGCTGGTATCAGCTCTATTAAGTGTCTTCTGTGTGAAAGTGGAGACAGCTTAAAAATGCTTTGCCATGATGAACAACTCATTTAAAAATGTCTTGGCAGCAACAATACCACCTATGACCAAAAGATGGAGACATGCAGAGTTTTTTGTCACTAGGGGGCAGTGTGCACAAGCTGAAAACATGCATAATAGCATAATATTACTTTTAATTTGATATGGGAAAAGGCGAAAATGAGCAAAAAGTTGCCAATTATAGAGCCAGGTGATTTAAAAAAACCCACTAAACATACAGATGGTAATTTTTATTTAAAAAATTTAAAAAAAAACAAAAAACTGAAACTGTCAGCAATTTATCATCTGGAAAAATGTCTCCCCTTCTGTTTCTGAGATGTGATGTCTGGACTAGTGTTTTTGCAGACCATTATGTTGTCAGAGTAAAGTTTACCTTTGATCCTTTGGATGTAAAATGTCAGCACTTCAACATTACATCCTATTTGACATTGTGAAATTTTGTCACGATTAGCGCATCAGTTCTTATGTTATAGCCAAAGAAAAAACCCTTTAATTACCAAATTCTGATCAGTTCATTCTTGAGTCCCTGTGGACTTGAGGAAACTCCCTCTGGACCTTCTTTAGATATTGCATTCACTAGGATGACACAGATGCAAGGTCACAGAGACTTTGATCTTTGAACACCAAAATCTACTTAGTTCATCATTTAGTCTAAGTAGATGTTTGTGCTAAATTTCACAAGAATAAAATGGACGGACTGGGGCGGCTGTGGCTCAAAGGTAGAGAGGGTCGCTCCTCCGGGCAAAACACTGAACCCCAAATTGCTCCCCCGATGCCGCGTCATTGGAGTGCGAGTGCCTGTGAATGACTACTGAGTAGCAGGTGGCCCCTTGTACGGTAGCCTCGGCCACCAGTGTGTAAATGTGAGTATGAATCGGTGAATGTGACAATGTAATGTGAAAGTGCTTTGAGTGGTCAATAAGACTAGAAAAGTGCTATACAAGTACAGTCCATTTACCATTTGCCATTTACAGCCAAACATAATACCTCTGGCCTTGGCTATTGCCGGTGTGGAGGCATAACAACCATTTAGAGCCAAGGAGTCAGCTGTCAATCATGTCAGTCACTGCTGGTCAGAGGTGTGGGCTTAAGCCACATGAACAGAATTTTAGTCAGACTCGAGTCACAAATGTATTAGCTTTAGACTTGACTTGCATAACATTTGGTGACGATTTGTGATCTGTTTAAAGCTCAAAACTCAACATTTGGGACTTTTTAGTCTTGGGACTTGACTTTTTACTTGTTGGTGCTGATCTAAGACTAATTTGTGACTTTAGAAACAATAACTTGGTCCCATCTCTGCTGCTCATGACTTTCGGTCCAACTGTCAAACTAGTTAGTACTGATCAATTTATTATCAACTTTCTGGTACTGCATTGCCCATTTTTGTCATGTCAGATGGTTTCAGAAATATTAAAACACTTGGATTGAGCCCCGTGTCCTTTCTCCTGCAGGTGTACACACGTAGTTATTTAAAAAAGCAAAGTAGAAAAAACTTAGCCAGAAGACCCCAAAAGAGAAATATGACAAAACCTGACTGCTTGCTGTGAGCTAAAGTATCCCATCAATGCCATATTGGATTTCATGAGCTCCAAAAAAAAAAAAAAAAAGAACAAAAAGAGAAGAAATAGGGCAAATATGAGGGGAAAATGTGGGCTGGACAGTTTTGTCAGTTATACCCCCTACTTCTACATCAGCAGTGTTTACATAACGCTCACACCCAGTCAGTTTGAAGGTTATCCTGCGTTGGACTGAGCTGAGCGTTTCTCAGAAGCCACAGGAGGCGAGCCTAATTGGCTGGAGAACATAGAATCACAAGCAAATTGAAATGCTTCATCACTTTCATTGGTCTCCCAAAGGATGGTGTCTCAAATTTGCATCATTAAAGACTGTAAAAATGCTACATTATCATATTTCAGACTTTTATACTGATACGGGGAAAACTGCCCATGCAGACCTGACTTAGTGAAAAGTGAAGTGACATACAGAGTACAGAGTCATTAAACATTGCTTTTATTACCGGTGTGGGACAATGATGAAAGTTGACTATATTCAGGATGCGCAAATCTTTCAAATACATTTAAACACATCAGGCAGTGCATCACTTGGTAAGATTAAGGTCATGTTTTGGTTTTACGAAACAGTAAGCTCAATTGGGAGCACAATTACCACTGGAAATACACAGCAAAATCTTGGTTTAAAAACAACCACTTTTCATGGCACTTAACCACCTGGAAACACAGCAACGTCTTGCTAAAAACAATAGGTATTCCACAAGAAAAAATAGCAACGTCTTGGTAAAAAACAGCTGCTTTTTGTGGCACAATCCCAGCAAGAAACTTAAAGATGTCTTGGAAAAAACAACCACTTGTTAGGAGACCATCCTTGCTGGAAATACAGCAATGTCTCAGTAGTAACAAGCATTTTTTGGGGAAATATCCTTGCAGCAATGTGTTGCTACAAAACAACTGCTTTTATGGTACTATCCCAGTAGGAAATGCAATAACATCTTAGTAAAGACAACTGGTAACTGGCTGGACACACAGCAATGTCTCGGTAAAACAACCAGTATTCTCAGCTCTATTCAGACAGGAAATGCAGCAATGTCTTGGTAAAAAGTGACTGTTTTTTGTGGCACTATCCCAGCAGGAAATGCAGAAACATCTTGGACAACATCTTAAAAAAAACTCTATTTGTGTCACTATCTGGGCAGGAAATCTAGTAATATTTCAGAGAAAACAAAATGCCTCTCATAGCACTGTCCCAGCAGGAAACGTACGTGTAAATGTGTAATATCAACTACTTCTTGGGCCAATATCCTTGCAGCGATGTCTTGGTACAAAAGAACTGCTTTTTCGTGGCACTATCTTGGCAGGAAATGCAGAAATGTCTTGGTAAAAAACAACCACTTTTTATGTCATTATCCCAGCAGGAAACATAGCAATATTGCAGTAAAAACAATCACTTTTTGTTGCACTATTATGGCAGGAAATGCAGCAATGCCTCGGTAATAACAGCTACCTTACATGGCAATATCCTTGCAGCAGATTTTCGTGGCAATATCCCAGCAGAAAACACAGAGATGTATCCTTAATAACAACGGCCTTTCATGGCAATATCCCTGCAGCAATGCCTTGGTACAAAACAACTGCTTTTCACTATCCTGGCAGGAAATGCAGTGATTTTTCAGTTAAAAACACCCATCTTTTAAGGCACTGTCCCCTTTGGAAAAACAGCAACAGGTTGCTAAGAAACATCCACTCTTGTGGCGTAAAAGATGTTGGAAAAACAGCGATGAGCTGCTGAAACATGACTGGTTTTGATGTTTGTTGGTCTCAAACAGTAATCTGCTGCTTGGCAGGAGTCTTGCCTACAAGTCACTCCACCCACCATCCCTCTCACCTCCAGATGACAGAGTCAGCTCATATTAGACATGTTGATATGATACACATGAAACATACAAATACAAATGTAACCTACAGAAACACATGCTAACATTTTCTTGTGGTGACAGGGCTACTGACTTCAAAAATCTAGATTGTAAATATACACAATTAAGACGTAAACCACCAGATTTGACAGTTGGTGTCAGATCAAATTGTTTGAAATCATGAGTGTCAATCAAGTTGTATTGACTGGATTTTAAACTGTCCTTAATGTCACTAACCACTCGACAGATGACACTGATGCCACATGCATAGTGGATCCAGCCCTGTTAACTGGCTAAGAGCTATCTGTGTGACTGCAGCATCAAACACTCCTGCATATTATCATCCCTCTTTGAAGCTGATGCTGTGTGGTGCTGCAGAGTTCTGCATTGGGACCTGATATTGTTACAGCTGAAGACAAAGAGGATAACAGGTCCATTCGTCAACAATCCTGCAGCTTGTTTTTCACCATTTTGCTGGAAAAAACACACACCACCAGTTAATGCACATGTCCAGTGTGCAATCCAAAGAGATTAATATTACCTCCACACACATATCCAACTGGTTCATTTGTACTTTCTCACTGACTTTTTTTTTCTCTCCCTCAGGAGGTGATCATTCATCCAGGACTCTTATCTTGGCAAGTGTGTTTGCCCTCGTGCCTCTTTATCATCAAGCTCAAGGTGCACAGAGGAGACCAAACCTGGAAAGCCTAATTAATGTTCAGCTTCTTAAGGATCCACTGCCAAGTTCACAATCTAATCTTAACATAGCAATACCGGATATAATATCTTTCCTCAAAAAAATCCTCCATCATCAGCACTGTCATTAATGATAATAAATGACGCTGCATTATTTTATGGAGACTTGGCTGGTGTGTGACAGTACCACGCAACACCTTTGTGCAAGCAGATGAAAATTAAAGTATAGGATTTCTGCATTCAAAAAGACTTCAAATGGATTTCAAAACTGTTGCTACTCCTGAATCCTAGCAGTTTACAATGATAATGGTGGCAGATTTACTCATCATCAGATTTTGGAATTTGAAGACAAAAAAATAGAAACAAAAAGCTAATGTTATCCTAAGCTTAGGTAGCATCCACAAATGCGGTTTTTTTTTGTGTTTTTTTTTACAAATATTTAGTTAGCTATTATACGCTGCAATTATCAATTTTACAAGAGGAGCTGCAACTGCTCATCAGAGCTTTGCTAAACTTGAACTTTTTCGAAGCCTTTTCTTTTTAATTCTCTTTGACGTTTTTTTTAACACTGGTTTTTGGTCAGCAAAGACATTTTTGTATTTCATTTCAAATATGCTGAAGATAATAATTTAAAGTGACTTCATCAGGCCAATGGGACTACTTTTAATTATTTCTGCAAGTTCAATTGAAAAAGGACACTCCGCGATCCCCCATCAACTCTGTCATGGGTCTAGAGCCAACACCTGTCAGCAAACAAACTGTCAGCATCCGTCGCCAGTCCTTAAAGACTTTGTTCAAAGACTTTTACTGTTTCGCCGAGGCGAATACCGAGGCCAGTTAAAGACCGCCGCACACCCACTCCACCTGCCCTGCCGCCGCCGCCTTTCAGCGGGTCACCTCGTCTGGAAGACACGCAGCAGGTCTCCCCTGGAGTGACGCGACGACCTGGACCTCCCCGGAGAAGTCTAATCAAGTCGGCAAAAGTAGGCAAAATAACATCTTATATTCATCAGCGTTGATGTTGTATAGTGATGTTCTAACCAAATTTCTAAATTACAATTAACCATTCAGCACGTATCCCTGCTCTCTACGGTCATATATATCACACACTATTATCCATAATCAATCATTTTCATCTCCTGAATATACATTACCTTGGTTGCCTTTCACTTGTTTAACTTCATTTATAGGCCATATCCCTTCCTCAATTTAATCATCATTTTATGAAATAAATAAAAAGGTTTCATTTATCACCAAGTCATTTTCTGTGGATATTATTTCATGAGAGAAACAAGATCAATGTATACAGGATAAACGGTACAGATTGTGAGATTTATTAAAGTGATAACATGTTTTGAAGCTTTTCTATAATTTAAATTTTATTTTTCTCTTAAATGGAGAATGGTGCAACTTTTACTTTAATGAGTGCAAATTCCAAATTCTAACGTGGTTATTAATAACCGCTACAATGTCATGATTGACAGCTGCATGTGCTAATGGGTGTGCTTGCGATCAACAGCGCTGCTCATGATTGGTCGGATGGGTGTATGGGTGGGAGATCACAACTGAGCAGATTCTGGCTCCAAATGACCTCACCAAAGCAAGATGGCAGCAGCTGAATTGGGCATACTTTGGCTTCATTGTCGTCCGGTGGGAAGAAGCAGAGATGCATCATCCATCTTTATATGCAGTCATTGCAGATTATTGCTCTTCATTAAGCCCATGCACATGGTTTGGTTGCAGGCTATGATTGGACAACTGTTGGTTAGGTCCAATGTTGCCGACTCATTTCAAATGAAAGTAGCTAGCACTAGCTCTAAAAAGTCACAAAAAGTCCCTAGATAATGTCATATGCTCATTTGCATATTGGTGGCATCATCGCACGTTAATTGAGGCATTCAAACTTTGCTGAAGAAGACTAAATATAGAAAAATCCACAAAAAATCATTTGAATGGCCTGAGAACTTGGGGCCAGTCGTATAACTTGGGGTTATACGACTGTGCAGCAATTTGAAATAAACTTTGCATTCAGAGAGCGAGCTTCACCTTAGGAAAGCAGAAAGTCACTGCCACTGAATTCCCTGCCTGTCCCAAACGTACTGCATGGCACAAGAGGAGTTAGGGGAAGCCTTGACAATGATGGCGAAACAGCTGTGGACTGTGATTTATCTGACCATGCATGGGAATGAATCATGATATACGCATATTTCCCTTTTTTCCCTAATGGTCTGAATAAGTCGCTAAATTTGTCGCTAGTACCTTCTAAGAAATAAAGTCCCCAAGAGCATCCGAAAAGAGGCCATTGACATGGCAAGAAATTGGTGAAGAACTTTACCTGAAAGTATACAAAAAAATAAAGTAAAATACCCCAATAATATTTTTCTCATTATGTTTTTTTTCCAGTTTTTTGAAAGAAATCAAGCCAGTTTCAGGTTTCAGAGGTTTTAAATGCTTGTGAAAGCCATCTGAACACAGCACAAGCAAACTAATGTTGATCCAGGTTTTAAAGGGTTAAGTACTGATGTATTGACTCTAAGGCTGAAAGCACAATGGCACTCTTTAAACAGAGTCCATACTATTGAAAATGTAACACAATCAGCATCAGCAGAGCAGACTGCATCATTTTATTATATTTCGTAACAAAGTACCTTTGAATTTGAAGAAATAATGTACAGAAAACTAAACATACTTGTACATGTATGCTGTGAACATAAAAGATATGTTGCAGACTGTGATTCTGTTATTGTGAAGTTTAACTGTGTGAGAAAATGTCTTCAAACATGAACTGTATATGACGTTATATGCACAGCACTGTGAAATGGCTCACTCATAAAATCTGAATTCACGGCCCTAAAAAAAGCCTGCCTGCGCTCCTTTCCTGGTTGATTTGTGAGCGGTTCATCTCTGCCATGCACAGTGCTTAGGGAAATTACAGTATGCAGTGCTTGGATAGAGCGGTGCCCGCAGAGCGTTGCATAAGGGAAATACAATGTGCACCGATTCTCCGACTGCAGCAGCTCAGTCAACACATGAATTAAATATTTTTGTTCGCCTCGTCACGATGACAGCGTATTACCAAAGCGTGTTGGTGGTCACAGGTGGAGTGTTTCAAGCCAACGCCGTTCTCACTCATCCCCATCAGGCACATGCAGACGTCTAGAGAGCGCAGCCACACTTGTCAATTAAATACTCATCGTGTTGAGTTTTAGCAGTAATGGTTATGAACCAGGAAATAATTTGTTCCTCATACATGCTGAAGGCCAATGTGAGGCCAATACATTTACTCCTATTATCCCTGCTTTATGACTCATTACAGTACATTTAGGCTGTCCACTGTAATGACCATCACACTAGGTCCTTCTAAGCCCCGTTTGGGACTGTGTCATCTGATGTAATGGAAAGTTGGTCTGGACTATTCTCTTTGGAAAGACTCGGGAAGCTGCTCTATGTGCTGCTCACAGCTGGAATATTAACCCTCAGGGACTGTTTGGTGCAGGTTACATGCTTTTTATTCTTCATTTTTTGGATCATTTTGGCTGTGTTCATGCACATGGTGTAAATTTTGGAAAGATTGTATATTTTTGATCAATCTTGGAATTTCCAGCTCAGCTCCAACAATAGGTCTAATTTACACTGTGCAAACAAAATTTCTGCTTTCATACTGTAAAGTGTAAAAATAATGCCTTGTTGAAACACATTCAGATTGCAGTTTTTCATCAAAGTATAAAAGCATGCGTTGTATTATTTCTGGGTGTCATTCTGGGATTTTGCCATGGAATTTGTAGTTTTTACTATTTTTTCACCTGATGACATCTTTTTTTTTTAACTATATCTGGAAAATGGAGGAAATACATGCAATTATTTTGCTGCAAGTCATTGACATGTCCCAGGCTGTGATCATAAAAAGAAATCTACTTTGCCTGTAGTATATTTAAAATAATTCTTTTTTTTTTTGTAGAGGATTTTTTTTTCAACTAAAAACATCGTGGCATGACAAAAAGGTGGCATTTAAAGGGTTACAATTTTGAAAGGAATTCAGGACTGATGATGGTTAAAAAAATAAACCCAACAAAAGTAGAAAATAATATGTATGTATTTTTAAAATATTTTTTTAAAGCCATATTTTAAAAAGTGAATTTTGCATCCAGAGCGATGAGTGACATGAGTCCATGAAAGGTTCTCTCCTGTAAAACTAAAATGAAACACACCAATTTAAAATACTTCAGATAACGCATAAATCTTACATTTATATAGATTGTCAAGGTAACATCAGCTACAGACCAAACCCACAAATAAACACAAAATCTTACAAAGCAGCAAACTAGGATGCCAAGGCCTACAAAACTATAATAGAAATATTCTAGACAGACTCAACTTAACTCATGTTCCAGGAGAGTCTGAGAGTACACGAATGCAACTTTGATCGAAGTGAAAAAAACATATGTGAAAGTAGTCTCCTTATTCACATGTTGGCATGTGTATTGGAGATTGCAGAATATTGCACACACAAGGACGAACTTCATAGATGCTCGTCTTTGTTATCTCAAACATTACAAGATTTGAAATATAAAGGCACATCACACAATACAGGATATTATCAAGATTATTGTCCCTGAGGGAACACGAATTCAGGGTACAGTCTGAAAAGCATCATGGGATGAAGGTGCTTCACTCAAACTTGTATGAGACAAGAAATCTATAACAGTATTTTCTTTGATGGAACAGAAATTGCAACAACAGAGCTATGCCAGGAAACTCATCGACTGAGGTCAGTCCAACAATTGGAACACGTGGTGGAAAAAAAACATCAACAAAATGGAAAAAAAATGACAGCAGAAAGAAAATCGAATGTGAGAAGTTATCTACAACCATTTAGTTTTTGTGTTCACTCCTAAAAATGTCATATTGCTGCACACACACAGGTCCTCCCTACACTGGAGCAGTATTTTAAGCTTTAGGAATTAGCATGTTGAGAGTTAAGTGGAGAATGTAATTAAGTCCAGCAGAATTATGACTCTAAACTCTCTGTGACCACATGAGCCCTGCAAACATAAAGGGATTATACAAGGCTCCTAAGACTGGGAGATTGACGGCTTTTGCTAAAGAGCCAACGTCCCGTGCCAGAGTGGGCCATGCTGCTCGCTGGTATAATGCTCACATCAACCATTCCAAAGGACAACTGGTGAAATAGGGAGCCATTTAATTAGATCTGGTTCCCATGTTGACCCGGAAAGGATTTCAGTCTGCATGTGACTGAAATATCTTGTGACAGGTGCTCTGCTTTGTAATATTTATAAATGTCCCTACTTAAGGGTCCCGAGCACCGCAGCCCTCAGGCTCCGGAGCAGTTTTTTTTAGCCTTTATCTTTGCTTGGCCGCACTTGAGGGGTGAAAGGGTGGGGATGGCACCGCTGGCCATTTCATGAAGAGTCTGACCTGACATGTGGCATACTTTCTTAATTTCTGAATACAATGTGCGATCATGGCAAAGTGGGAGCTCTAAAAGCTAATTCCCGAAAAATGACTCCAGCTGTGCTTTTAGCCAGGGACCTTACCAGTGTGCTTCTGAGCTGACTTACAAATAGGGCTGCACGATTCCGGCGAAAATACTCATTTTTAATAATTATTTTGATTGACATTGAGATCCCAATCAATTGACATTAGGGACAAAATATTTTTAATTGCACTTTTACACTGACATAAACAAAGAACTACTTCCATTTCCATGTTTTTCTACATTGCAGCTTATGTGCAAATCTTTGCATCAAAAAATAACTTAAAAAAAGGTTTTTCTTCCCCTGAATCCACTCCATCTCCAAATAAAAATATAATATAAATAAAAATGTACCAAAAATATTAATCAACTTAAAATACATATGCCACCATAGTGAAGTTTTAACCCTTTAAAAATAAGCAAACTGGCTTTATATCTTTGGGAAGAGGAGGGTGAACCACCAAAATTAGCAAAACAAATTAGCTAAGAAAATGACCTGATAATGAATTAAAGAAAAGAAAAGAAAAGAAAAGAAAAGAAAAGAAAAGAAAAGAAAAGAAACAACAAAAATCACAAGGAAATGACCTCAAGAAAGTGCTAGAAAAATCTGTAACATAATTAAATGAATAAATTCCCCCTCAATTTTCAGATCTTTCCTTGACACTTTTTACTCTTTTTACAGTTTACAGGACACAATAACATATATTAGGACTTATTATCGTACAGCTTTTTTTCAACTGCTACTATGTACAGCAGTTTCCAAATGTAAAAGTCTTCTAATTTATCTCTTTTCCCTTTTGTCTAAATTTGACTAAAACAATTGTTCTGTTAGTAATACTGCTCAGATAAATAAAGAAATAATGAAAGCAGTGATGGACCTAGCACATTTGTTGCTCTTGGCTAGCCTCCTCAGCTTGTTCTCATTACCAAATCTTTAAACGCCGTCTGTGGTATGACCTGCCAGGCAGCATCAGTTTAAAACGCTTTCAGTAAAGATTTTATGGAAGGAGCTGAAAAGTCCTTATAGGGCAGGCGGGAGGGGAGGTGGATAGATCCAGCGAACCCTGGATTATCATTCGGGACCCCGCTGTTTGCTTCCTGCATGAATGTTGAGCTGAACCATCTTGTTTCTTTTCTAAAACTAACCACGTGCCTTTGTTGCATAAAAAAATAAATAGGAGGTGTTTTACTGATGCAAGTTTATTTAAAAACAAACAAACAAACAAACATCTAATGAGCAGAAACTGTACATTTCCTGTGACGTCTGTAACACTCTTGCCTGCATGAGCAGCACTTGAGCGTCATGGAACATGTTTGTTTTTTTGGGCAGCCATGTTAACAGATTAGAGCAGCCACACTGCCTGCGTGAGCAGTGCTGGTCAGGATCGTCTCAGCTGCGGCACATCGAGAGAACAGTGGCTCCACGTTTTTTTACATGTGCTGTGCGATTGCCAGCATAAACAGTGAAAAATGTTTCATAATTATATTGACTCAGACTCACATACTAGGGCTGCAACAAATGATTATTTTAATAATTGAATAACCTGTCAATATTTTTTTCGGTTAATTGATGAATCGGATTTTGAAAAACAGAAATCGATGCTTAAAATAAGCATTTTTTTCTCCCATCACATTCTTCAAAAAACAGATTATCATCAACAGTAAAAAAAAGTGCATAAACAGGTGGTTGCTTGAATATCCCTGAGCAGTCAAAATAATATTAAACTAGAAATAATAAATAACTACAAAACCAAATATGAAACAATTCAAAAACTAAATGTTGACAGCTTTTACAACATATCGTCCGTTTCCTTACTTTAAAACTGAACATACGTGTTTTCTTGTCGAGACTTTCCCTGCCGTTAAGCTCTCCTCCTCCTCACTTTTGCTTTTGTTTTAGATGCTACGTCACAACTGTCGTGCTCACGTGCCATGCCGTTTCACTTTTGCATATTTTGAAGCTAACACACTTCCACTTCCTTTCATATGAAACATTTTCTCTACCTCCGCCATGCCTCTTCAAAACACAACTTCACCTCTGTTCCTGTTGGTGTGTGACGTAAACAGTCTGGCTACACACTGAGTGACGTAATAATCGTGCAACACAATGAATTGATAATTATATTCATTTCCAACGCATCTAACTATCAATTATAATCGATTTTATCAATTCGTTGTTGCAGTCCCACTCTATACCACCTTTTGTTACATTTTCAGTGTCTCAGATGTATTTTATTCCGTCACAGTGATGAAAAAAGCAAATCTATACTGTATGTTTTACCCAAACATTCCTTTTTCTGTCCTCTGACATCTGTCTACAGAATCCCTTCAGTTGTTGACGCAAGACATTTTATTGTGAAACATTTGTAGGCCCGTGTTGTTGACAATGCAGAAGCAGCATGACTTCATAACTGAGTGGAATATGTGCTCATAAATGTTGAAATACAGCACTCACTGCAGCAGGCAGCCCTGCAGAAGCGTCACAGCAACAACGCTGCCAGTGTGAACACTGTGAGCGGGCAACAGGCAAGTGTGTTCCAGGCGTGACAATGGAAGTCTTTTTTTTAAAAGACACAATGCATTCAACAGGTAACAGTTGACACATTGTCCCAGGGCATTAACAACAGACGTGGGAGGATACCCAGCACACAACATGTAGACGACTAACCGAGTGCTGATATTTAAAGTTAGAAGGAGTAGGTGTTGGCACACCTGTATTGGGCTCTTGCCTTCTCATTTTCCTTCCACTCAAATCCTCTCCACATACATCCCACTCCACCATCACCCCCCGGTTCAGCCCCAGGCAGCTGCCTATGTTTCCTATAGGAGGACACACACACACACACACACACACACACACACACACACACACACACACACACACACACACACACACACACACACACACACACACACACACACACACACCCTTCAGAGTTATCTGACAGGTCAGCCACAGTGGGTGTGCTCTTAAAATCACTCAGGTCTGCATTTACTGTGACACCAGCACACACACAAAAGGAGCTTGACATTACAGTAATGTGTTTTTTCTTTAAGACGTTTTCTTCAGCAGTCCCTGTGAAAATTCACTCACTGGCCTTGTTTTTTTGTTTGTTTGTTTTTCTTGTGAATGTTCACTGGACGTTTCTGGAACAATTTCCTTGTTAAGTTTGTTTCTTTTCTTTTTTTACATTTTCTGTAGCATTTTATGGCTATGAGACTAGAGCAAAATTGATAAAAGCTGTGGCAGGAAAGTCTGGATGCATTGTAGGGCAAATACTTCAATACATACACAGTAAATGTTTAAAATATATAATACTATTAGAGAATATTTTCTATTATATGCCCTTCCCTCAATCATTCATCTATTTATTGCATATATTTTCTATTTGTATACATTTCTTTTTATCTCATTACTCTTAAAATAATGTTCTGTTGCTTTTGACTTTGTTATAATATCTGTTTGTGTGTCTTATTGTGTTATTCATGCACTTGCAGATACTCTTCAGTCCTGTCTGGTGTGTTATCTGTCTAACATATTTATTGTTCAATAAAAAAGTTACAAGTAAGCCGTAAATTATTGATTATAACGATCTCAGGTGTGTATTCACAAATTCACAGCCTTTATCATATCTGTGGGAGCATTTTGTTAAGCAGAAAGCCCTGTGACTGCATAATTAACTGAGCTAAACATCTTCATTAGACTGGAAGGTCGTGTTGATGCCTGCGAGCTTTTCTGTATTCAGTGTAAATAACAGAGCTTCTACTTGTTGACTTGTCGTTGAGGACTGGATATTTACAAAAACATGAACATGAAGTGGCATAATTATGTTGGACAAAGGGAAGAAAATTCATGCATCTGTTTATGTGACTGTTGTGACAGTGAAAGAGCTTTTGAAGCCGTGTGTTGTACATAAATGTAACTGACTGTTTTTTTTAGAGTTGCACTTAATGACCTAAGACTAGACTAGAGATACAAGACAGCCTTTAGTTTTAGTCCAGTGCTCCATATACTACATGCTAGGTAGTACTTTGTTTGTTTTTTTGCAGGGGGGATTGATCACAGTATGGGATATGTACATATGTATATATATGTATATACAATGTCTTTATGCTTTGACAGCTGTGGGATCAAAAATTACAGTTTGAATGGGTTTCAATGGAGCATTTCTTACAGTTGACAGTATGAATGTAACAATTAAGTTTTCACAGTGCATTTATGGCTTATTGTTGGAGCTGGAAATTCAAAAATTATACAATACACATTCTTGCCAAAATGTATGCCATATGCGTGAACACACCTAAAATTATCAAAAAATAAAGATTGAAAAGCATGTAAAATGTGCCAAACAGTCACTAAGGGTTGATTAACTTTATTTACTTTTTGCAGTTGTCTAATATGACAAAAATGCTTCCATTCACACCTTGAGCTCCCAGTGATCTCCATACACTAATGAATTATTTTGAAAACATCAAAAACATCTGTTTATATTATGTCAAAATTAACCATAGACAAACACCAGCAGAGATTTCTCCATCAATTATTGATGGCATTGGTGTGATTTTATATGTAATACCTCGTGCTATTTATTTTGCTGGATTCCCTGCTGTGTGTCAACAAACCCTTTAAATGAATAATGCCTGGTGAATCATAACGGAGCTTTGAGACAAAATAAATAAATAAAAAAAATCACAAATATTCTACCTGTTACTATTGGTGGGAGGTATTTCCCAGCTGAATTCACAGAATGTACTCAAAATGAGCGATCTGACTCATGACAGTAAAAATAGCAGCTAATAGCACATCTCGCACACACACACACACACACACACGCGCACGCACGCACGCACGCACGCACGCACGCACGCACGCACGCACGTGCGCACACACACACACACACACACACACACACACACACAGCATAGTGTTATGTTTGGTCATGTGTGTGAGTGCAGGACAGTAACTGGAAATAAAGTGAAGAAAGCGATAAAAATCTAAACACAGTCGCACATGAAAACTGCAAACCTTAAAAAAAATCGAGGCTCTGACTCGTGTTCATGTTCGAGCCTCTGGATGGACACGAGACAGCAGCTGCTGAGAAGTGCTTAACAACGCACTCTCCGCCAGAGTTGATCGCCTTTACACATGAAACATATTTGCTTAAGAGGCAATTTAATGGCTCATTGATGTGAAGACTAATTCTGTAGGTTACTGCAGCCAAATACATTTAAAGGAACAATAACATTTATGGAAAACAGAGTGCTGGCCAGCTTTCAATTTTCAATTCAATTAATTTCCTAATAAGAAATATTTAAAACAGCACACAACCTGAAAAATGTCAACAGAAGACTTTCTGTCATGTTCAGTCACTTCTCACTGATGAAGCATTAAATTGGAGGGAAGGGACAGTAGGAATTTTTTTTTAAAATATGCTTTTACACTCACTGTGTGGAGCGTAGGCAACACTATTATGACAAGACATCTTAACCCTTTGATACCTGTGCAAATTGGCTTGATTTCATTCAAAAACATGGGAAGAGGTAGACAAGTAGAGAGAAATGGCTCAAAAACAAGCAAGACATTTCTAAGAAAAAAAAAAAAAGAAAAAAAAAAGAAAAAAACAGAAAAGTACCTTAAAATGAGCAACAAAAAAAGTACAAAACAGTCAAAAAACACTGGCTACATTTTTTTTTCTGTAACACAATTTTTAATATCTAATTAAGAGAATCACAAATATCGTTTTCCAGACCCTTTTCTCCCATTTTTTGATATCTAACAATTCCCTCCAGCTAATCCTCTTATCATTTCCTCATGACTTTTACTATTTTTTTGCAGTTTGCAGGCCATTTCTTGCCAAATTGTGCATTATGTGTTTTTTTTACATCTTTGAAAGAAATCAATCCAATTTTCTCAAGTTTCAGAGGTTTAAGCGAAGGGCATATGAACGCAGCACAAGAAAACCATGAGATCCATGAGTTAAATGTTTAACTGCAACACAACTAAGAACTTTTACAGGCTAATGTTTGATTAATAGCCATTTATTTATCTAAATTATTATCATTATTTTATTTTATTTTTTGGCCAACTGAATTCAGTGCTCTTACCATAACCTTATAACATCCTCTGGACCAGGTCAGCTGTGCAGCATGAGTTGCCATGGCAATTTAGCCAGGTTAAAAAAGACCCACCTTCTTGACACTAAAAACTCTGCCTTTAGGCTCAACTTTACTCACTAACCAGCTACTCTTGCTTCTACCCCTCAGGTCTGCTGCTGTGATGGCAACTGGGTCAGAGGGACAGGCCTGGAGCCACTGGTGCGGAAATACTAGCACTAGTGACTGGAAAAAGTGCAGGTACTTCATTTGATGATCATATAATTATGAAGTGTGCTTTTGTGATGGAAAAAAACAAGAAAAAAAACAAGATGCATTCTCAGATTTGCTGATATTCAACCAGCTTTGTAATCATAAAGTGGGTTTTCCACACATTTGTATATCTTAAGTCGAAACCACTTAAGTAAGAAATAAAAAGAAAATTGATTTCCATTTGTAGTATGATATTTGGTGGTATGGCTCTGTTCTGGGACCTCTCTGCCTTTCCTCATGCCTACGTGGAAGCCTAAGGAGCTTTGTTCGGGCCCAAAAAATCAGGCCAAACCCTACATGAACCTGCACAGTTTGTGTCAAAGCTCGACCAAAGCCGACCCATGGCAGCAGTTTTGGGTCTGTGCCTGATTGAAATTAATTTGTACTATAAAATAGGCCTATTGTATACTGCATTTTAGATACTATAAAATAAAAAGGTTTAAATATTAAAACATGTATTACAAGCTAATAGCTGGTGTTTTTCCGGGCACCACTACTACTTCTCTCAGTCTTTCATCTCTTGCAGGACAGGTTTGGCACAGCAGGCTGCGTCTAGTACACACAGCGATGGAAATGTAACACACAGATGATAATTACCACTGCATAAAAAGTACAGGGGACATGTCCCCTGTGTCCCTCCCCTTAAATTACACCCCTGTATCTGATTGATTTGGTCAATTTGTTGCAACATAATAGGTTAACGATCCATGTAAGACTAAAGGGAAACACACGTGATCAACATTATGGAGCTTTGCGTTGATAGCCGGACAGAAGACAGAAGCAGAAGCAGTGAAGTCACAGTATGAAGGGAAGCCGGGAACAGTTTTCACAAGTAACTGTTATAGATAATATTTCTTTCTGAGTACTGTGATGAGAGAAACGCACTTGCGGGTCTGATAAAACCTAGATCAAGAAAGCGACATACTGCATCTCTGATTACTATCAGGCAGATCTCCCTGTCACTCAGTGCCACACATGCACCATGAACGCTCTGCTAGACAGACCGTCAGTCTAAATACACCTTCTGTGCAGCATAAATTCTGCTGGATTCCACTGTTGCTGCGTGTCAGCTGATCCATGCTGTTTAAGTATTCGGCCCAGATCCATGATAGCAGGAGCCTACGGTGGATCGGGGTTTAGCATCAAGTGAATCCACTAAAATATGAAGTGCAGTTCGCACCAGCAGGCATCACACACTCACAGATAAACCCTCTGAACATCTGCCCTCTGATGAAACGCAGCTGACCACAATCTGAGTGATCAAACATCAGCAGCTGCTTCAAAAAGCAAAACTTCCCCCTGAAGAATTTCACTATTGAAATATCATCAAAAACACTGCGAAGCTGCAGTCTGACAGCCTTTAAACATCATCACTGCTAAAGCAGTCGAACAAAATCTCCAAAAACTTCATTCCACAAAGAACATGTTGTCCAGATTTCCATCAGATGTTTGAAAAATGGGCTTAATAATGCTCCCTATACAGCACAATAATAACACTTCACAACACAGCCAGCACCTCTCCAGGCTAACTGAGCTGCCCTGCTGTATAATAATAACCAAGATGTTTCAATTCAGAGACTGAATATGATGAAGTAGCTTTAAAAATAAAACAAAGAAAAAGTTGATAAACAACAAGTTTGGGAAATAGGACAGGTGAATGCTCACCAGCTCACAGTGACTCATGATTCTCCACCAGTGTGCAGACCTACCAACAGTCAGCCCACCTGTCAGAATTCTAGGTTGGCATTGTGCGTTTTTTCAAATAACAGGTATGATACATTTGTACATTTAATATCGATATTTATAAACTGCTGTAATTCTGAGATGTTTATGAGCTGAGTTTCTTATAAGGAGGAGGAGGTGGTGGTGGAGGGTGTGAGAAAAGACAGCAGCAGACCACTGTTTAAGCCCCTTTCCCTATTAAGTTTTGTAAAGGTTTCTAGTTTATTAACCCTTTGACACTCAAGCAAACTGGCCCGATTTCTCTCAGAAATATGACAAGAAGGCAATAAGCAGAGAAGAAATGAGCCAAAAATCAGCCAGATATTATTCAAAAGAATAATAAATTACCTGAAAATTAGTTTTTAAAAAAGAGAAATGTCCTCACAAAAGTGCTTAAGAAATTATCCTAATTTTGTGACAGAATTTTACATGTGTAATTATGATTTTTTTTGTTTTTTAATACTTTTTTTCTCAAAATATTTTTCCCTAGCTTCTTCGAAATAATTCTCTATTTTTTTCTGGCAGTGTGTGGAACATTTCTCAGCAAGTTGCTCATTGCCTTTTCCCCATATTTCCAAAACAAATTGCACCAATGTGCTTCATTTTCACAGTGTGAAAATCTTCTGAAAGGCATCTGAAAGCAGCACAAGAAAAGTGATGTGGCTACATGTTTCAAAGGGTTAACTTTATATTATTCCATTATTTATTCTGTTCCACTTTTCAGGAATGGCCAATTTTTAGCTGGATTTCTCGTGTTTAAAAAAAAAACCTACTTACGCATGAAAAATTTTTTAACAAGAATTTCGGACATTTTCAGCCCGGAATGTGGCACCAAAACATGGTATATTAAGCCAAAACATGATGTTTTCTTAACCATAACTGTTTTTTGTGCCTATACCTAACCACATCTTAACACAGCGTTTTAACAATATAAAATTGAAATGTAAAGAAATGCAAAGTTTTAAAATATCCATTATAAAACACAAACAAGCATATCTGTGGTTTGCATGAGAGTACATTATAGGGCTGCCCCATTCAAATAATCAGTCGGAGACCCATCAGTCGACTGAAATTTCTTCAAGTCGAGCAGTCGGTGTTTTTTTTTTTTTTTTTTGCTAGTGTGCTCTGAAGTGTACTACTGGGGACTTTCTGCAGAGTGAGTGCTCTTGACTTTTAGGCTACTCTTTGGTACAGAGACCTACAGACACACAGGCAGCAGCACAGAGGAGGCGAGATCTTCTGCATAAAAGAAGTGAATTCACAGCTCACAGCAACTTAATACATCACAGTCTCTGGTTTTTGTTTGATATTTAGTATCCCCCAAAAAATGTTGTTGCACATTCCCGACCTCTTGTTAGCGCAGTAAGCTTGTTAATGATATGACGTGGATGCCGCTGTCACACTTCACATCCCGCTGAGCCTGTTTAAACTAAAAAAAAAAAGGAATCGTCGAGTATTGGTATGAACCGCTGAATCTGATTCCACTGGCATAATTCCCAGTCGGGCACGGCCCTAGTACACTACCAACATTTATGCTAAAGACTGGGTTGCTACAGAACAATTGCATACCTCCCAAGACTCAACAAAAAACTTCTGATTTAAATTTTCTGGCTGTATGCTTTAGTCACTCACTGAATTTGTCGACAACAAATGGAAATTTATGGAAATTCTTCTTTGAATACAAAACCAACATACATATAGATATAGATCTGAAAGTCAAATGATGTTGCCATGGATGAGTCTTTGCTATTTGATGTTAAAAGTAATTACTATAAAAATAACTTGTTTTTGTCAGAAGTATCAGAATAACAATCACCCCGTACATTTTGTACATAAAAACACAACACTCAGTTTAGTGGCACGCATAACTTTTTCACTAGCTCTGCAGCAGGAGGACCGGATATATCGAGCAAAAGTAGAACACAAACAACAAACACATAGATCAGCTACTGTATGAGTGGAGTTCACTCCCTCAAGAGAAACAAGTGACTCTAGTCTTAAGATATTATTAAAAAGGAATTTTAGAAAAAGAGACTTTGGTGAATCTAAAAGTTTGTCTTCTCTCTTTTTCATTATTAGAATTTGGATTTTTGCAGCACTACTTACTTTCTCAGACATCGTTTGTGTCTGCTTGTGTTGTATCTAATGCTGATGTTATGTTAAAAGGAGACTTCTATAATTTTGACCTGGATCCTTTTTTTCATGTTTTTTCTGTCGAAGTGATTAATGGAGACCACCCTAAGTGCTTGCTTTTGCACTGACACGCTCAGATTGTTATTAGAAGTGTCTGACAACTTTATAGACAGACCCAGCAGAGACATGAAACCGACACATGGACGTTTCACACACATCTTCTACCTGGCAGCACAGAAGATCTCTACAATCAGCACAGTTTCAGGACACCAACGATAAGTGTCACCAATTCAGTATCTGACCAAATGTCTCCCTTTCTGTTGCTGAGATATGACTTGAGTAATGGTTAAAAAAAAAGTGTTTTTAAAGGAACATTATCACATCACAGAGAAGTCAACCTTTGATCTTTTGGATATACATTGTCAACACTCCATAATTATATCCTATAAGACATCTGTGCATAATCTGGTCATAACAAAGTAGGAATTCTCGAGTTATGGTGAAAAAACATGTTTTGTGAGCGCCCAGTGAAGTTGACCTTTGACCTTTGAAAACGAAATTCTAATCAGTTCAGTCTTGAGTCCAACTGGACGTTTGTGCCAAATTGAAGGAATTTCCCAAGCTATTGCATTAACAAGAATGAGACATACATATGGTTACAGTTACCTTAACCTTTGACTTATTGCCACTAAAATCTAATTGGTACATCCTTGAGTCCTAGCAGACGTATTTGCCAAATTTGTCAAACTTTCCTCAAGTTGTTTTTGCAATATTGCATTTACAAGAATAAGACACACGTAAGGTCACGGTGACCTTGACCTTTAACCACCGGCTACAAGAATTTACTCCCTTCATTGTTGAGTCCAAGTGCCAAATTTGTAAAAAAATTCCTCAAGGCCTTCCACAGACATTGCATTCATGAGAATTCGACGGACACAAGGCCACAGTGAACTTGACCTTTGACCACCTAAATGTAATCAGATCACTCTTGAGGTCAAATTAAAGTCTGTGTCAAATTTGTAAAAATATCCGAAAGGTGTTCACGTTCACAAGAATGAGACTGACAAGGTCACAGTGACTTTGACCTTTGACCAATGACCAATAGGACTATACAGTTAAATGCAAATCAGTACAATACGTTTAAAAGAAATACCTTATAGTGTTCTGTATGTATTTAGTCATATTTTGTATGCTATTTATCTGCCTTGTGGCCCTTCAAACCAAACTCAAAGCACAAAAAAGTAGTGCTATGGTCTTAATTTCAACAAACATCAAATGCTTCACGTCGCTCTTTGAGGTTGGGAAAAGCTGTTGTGAGCCTCTTCTGCTTTGAGAACTCCTTTAATCCCAGTAGTACTCAGCCAGTTTTTAAAAAACGACCACATCTAAAAGAGGTGGGCTGTACAGAGATAAAATTGCCTTGTTATACATGGAAGTACTCACTCGTATCCGCTGCACCTCCAAGAAGACAGCTCTTTGGAAGGACCTCTCCCAGATAGCCAGGTCGGTGGCCAGCTCTACCCTGAAGGTGTGGCTCTGGCCGTGGCCGACCAGAATACTGAAGCACAGAGACTCGTTGTCCTGCTGCTCGGGCGAATGCTCCAGCCCCAAGTAGAGCCGTGCCTGCAGCCAGCAGTCCTCTGCCATCCACAGCTGTGACACAAAATTTGAATTTTTACACGTTGGGGGAAAGATAGTGTCGTCTCTTCACTTTTTTAATGTTTGATTCGGGCGGTGGCATTAAGAGTGAATTCTTAAATTCTCATGTTAACCCTTTTAAACCTGGGCAATTTGGCTTTGATTCTTTAAAAAACATGGGAAAAAGGCAATGAGCAGACTTGAAAAAAAAATACCTAGAAAACTAACAAACAAAAAACAACAACAACACAACAAAGCTGGAAAATAATTCTGTAAAATAATTTGAAATGTATAGTTGATAATTATATAATATAATACAATAATCATGATATGATAATTATAAATATAGCTTTCTGGACATTTTCCCTATCTTTATTAGAATATTTTTGAAAGTTTTTTTTTTAAGAAATCAAATCAATTTGCGAAGGGTTCAAAGGTTTCAGAAGTTGTGAAAGGTGCTTGAATGAAGCAGAAAATGATGCTGACCCACGTATCAAGGGTTAAAGTGATAGTTCAGGGTTTTTTTAAATGAGGCTTTAAAGGGTACCTATCCATAGACAGAATATTAAAACAGTAGATGTCAGTTGGCACGTACCCAGTTTGAAGAAGCAGGCAGCAGTCTGACATCAAAGGTAAGTAATGTACTGCTGTGGATGAGGTCCAGCAGCAAAACATATTTAAGTAAAAAAGTCCAATCTAAATAAATCAGTATCAGTGTATATATACACTTTATTGATAGTATTTTCACTGCTTTACCTTTACATCAGACAGCGAAAATGAAGCCGTTTCTGGTTGCTTTGACAAGAACATTGATGGGGAAATGAAACCATTAATAGCCTCCCTGTTGTAACAGAATGTCTGACGGAAAGGAAAAATCGAAACATACTCTTGATATAGCATAAACAATGATACTGATCTTTATTAGGATAGTTGCTTTTTAGGAAGTGAAAATATGCTATATTAATGGCCCTAACCAAAAAAGTACATTGCTTAGCTTTAGTGACAGACTCCTGCCTGCTCCTCCAAATTGGGGCATTCTGACTGATTCTAACACAAAATTTGAACTATCCCTTTAAATGTCACACTTTGAATGAGTACATTTCTTGGTTTGTGGATCAGAAATATAAACCTTGTAGGCTCCCTATCTGTCAAAAAAAAATAAGAGAAAAGGCATCCATCTATAGCAGGATGAAAGCTGCAGTGATCAAATTTTGAACAGCCCTGATGCGCATCACAGCAGCCTGCTCTGCTCTTAACATACCTTGTGGACCTTGAAAAGAACCTCATAGAGGTTATATGTTGTTTCAGCTTGTCCCCAGTCAGCCGCACTGATCTGAGAAATAAACATCAAGGAAGAGAGATGAAGAGGCAGCACATCAAAACACTTGTTAGCAGCACCTCCTTATCCAAATGCTAAATGCAAATTAAAAGCCGGGCAGGTAGTTGTGTGAGCGCTTGGATGACTGCCAGAGCCGGCGAGTGAAATGGATTTATCCTGTTGCTCTTTGCTCAGGTAGAAAACATACATCAAGAAAGTAACGCTTGGCTTTTGCACAAAGACTTTGGTGTCCCAATGGTGTAGCATGTACAGAAATGTACAGACAGAGTGCTGCAGGAACACAACAACCAGCACAAGAGAAGATGCTTAAGGAGAGAGAGATGCTCATTTAAAGCTCTGATATTGCTTTTTTTGTTCTTTACCATAGAGAGCCACGTTAAACTGTTACTTCCAGGTTTCAGAAGTGAGAAAATACAAATCAGTCAGTCAAAATCACTTTGACATTTGCAATGATACAACAACAATAAGAATCCAGAAGACATTTGTCACAGCTGGAAGAGCACAGGTGTATATAATAATGAATTCCATTTAGCTGATTCAGTTTTAGGCTCATTGTTACAGCTTAGTGGGACACTTAGAACGAGCCATTGTTGATGTTGCAGTTTTAGTAACACATATGCTTTTCCTGCTGTGACAAATCAAAATGACTATGAGGGAAGTCAGTTGGCGAGTTGAATGTTGAATGTAAAACCAGCAGAAAAATGGGAGCTTAACTCATTTAAGCTAAAATATATCTAAAAAATTAGAATGGAAGAAAGCATATACAGATATTTTGGGTATGGAAGACACACTAAAAACATGGTTTGTGAGGTTTATTTCCTCCCTCTCATCAAAATATGGTCATCTCTGGCTCCTAAAAAGCAAGATGGTGAAGGCAAAAACACAAAACCTGAGGTTTAAAAATTGGAGTTCACAAGCCAATGGGTGACTGCATACGTTATTCTATACAGTCTATGACTCATGTAAGGCTGCAACAACAAATCGATAAAATTGATTATAATCAATTATTAAATGTGTTGTGTGTTGTGGGCAACGAATAAAATTATCGATTCGTTGTGTCCCGCAATTATTACGTCACTTGTTGTTACAGGGGACTGTTTACGTCACATGCAGACGTGAGAAGCTGGTGTTTTAAAGAGGCATGGCGGAGGCAGAGAGAACATTTCGTACCAAAGTTTCAAAAGTTTCGGAGCACTTCACCTTATGCAAAAAAAGGAAGTGTGCTAGCTTCATAACATGCAAAAGTTACACGGCATGGCACGCAAGCAGGACAGTTATGATGCAGCATCTAAAATAAAAGCATGTTGAAGTCATCTATGAGGAGGAGGAGGAGGAGTCATCACAGGGTAAGTCTCGACAAAAAAAACATGTATGTTCAGTTTTAAAGTTAGGAAACGTAATGGTATGTTAAAAAAGCTGTCAACATTTAGTTTTTGAATTGTTTAATGTTCGATTTTGTAGTTATTATTTATAATTTAATATTATTTTGACAGCTCAGGGATGTCAAGCAACCACCTGTTAATGCACTGCACTTTTTGCATTGTTGTCAATGATAATCTATTTTTGGAAGTGAATGTGTGAATGAAAGTGATGGGAGAAAAAAACTGCTTTTTTATAATTATTTCTGTTTTTATTTTTTTTAATCCGATTCGTCAATTAATCTAAAAAATAATCGACCAATTAATCGATTATCAAAATAATCATTAGTTGCAGCCCTAGTCTCAGTTATCCAGTCAGAGGTGGGATTTCAGTGGGATGCACAAGCAGAGTTTGAACACACACGCGTGCCCAGGTTCTACTCTTCTGATGAGTGAGTGGCAATGTGAAAGTGTTTTAAATGAGATTTTAGCCAAAGTTATGGGAAGTGCTGAGGATACGACTGGATAAATAAGTCATGATTTGTACTGCACAAGTTGCATGAGTTTGTAAACAGATGTTTTAATATAGTTTTGTTGTTGTCACACATGGTCCCCATTTACTATGTTTTGAACTCTTTGTTTCACTGTGGAGGTATGTGAGAAAGTTTCTTCGAAAATCCAATGTAATGTAGGGTGAGTAACTGAAACACAAATGATTATTTTGTAGAGGGAAGCATTCCTTTAAAAACTGCAAGAACATTACTTTACATTAATTATATATCAGTAAAAATGATTATTTAAAATTTCCTCTCAGTTTCCACATTCAAACCTTCATCCTGCCAGTCTCTTGAGAAATTATAGAATAAGAAAAACAATTCTTTTTTTAATCACTTTTGTTTTTTATCTTTGGAGTTTTTGCATGTAAAATTTAGTGATGCAGGTTTTACAGGATGAACATAGCTTCCACAGTCCCTAGGTTAACCTTTTAAAACCCAGGTCTCTAGCATGGATAACCACATCTAGCTGTGGTATGGGAGAATTATTAGAGTGGTGCTTCAAATACCCTTGGGTTTAAATGAATAACTATGCTAAAAAGTCTGAAGCATGCTACACTGAGCACATTTTCTACACAGCACACACGCTAACTGAGACAGACAAGAGGCTTCTCAGTAGATTTTGTTTTCCAGGGCGTGTTTCATTAAAGCACATGCACTAATGCTACCCTGCTACATATTCAGGTCCTCCTCTCTACCTCAGGGATATTGGCTACTGCCATATTTCAACAAAAGCCTGAGGACAGGTCTGGCATTTCACAAGCCACCAGCTGCATAATGCTTTCAGTTCATGGAAGCATCATTTCAATGACTCCACAATACATCCATTAGCTTTAATGCAGCCTGTTAGAATTATGGCTGATGACTTCTCTCAGCAACACCTCGTCGACATGATTTGTTGGTCCCGTTTGATTGGTTTGTGTCAAGTAAAACAATACATTTCATTTCTCTAACTGCTCTGCATACAGACCACTGCTGCTCTCATGTGCTTCCAGGCTTTAGCTATGTTCTTTTTGTTAAAGCCAAAGGCAAAAAAACCCACTTTTTTATAGTTTATTTTCAACTTCAGAGTTAAGTCTCGGCATGAGAACTAGAATAACAGCCCTGCGATTGTATGCATCCGCAAACCAGTCAAGTTTACATCCATGTCTGTAAAAACATGGATGCTGAACACACAAATTCCCCTCGGCAGCAGAGAAGATCTCAACAATCATCTTAGTTTAAAGGCGGACACCAATTCAGTGACCCTTACTGCTCCTGAGTTATGACGTAGAGTAATTTTGTTTTATACAGAATATTGTGATGTAACAGTGAAGTTGACCTTTTATATACAAAAAGGCCTTTACTTTATCTTTATATCTTATTAGACACTTGTGTGAAGTTTTGTCATAATTAGTGTAAGAATTCTTGAGTTATGGCCGAAAACATGTTTCTAAGGTCATGTTGACCTTGACCTTTGACCATCAAAATCCAGTCAGTTTATTCTCCAAGTCCAAGTGGATGTTTGTGTCAAATTTGAATAAATTCCCTCAATGTGTTCTTGAGATATCACGTTCAGGACAATGAGATGGATGCAAGGTCACACTGACCTTGATCTTCGACCACCAAAATTTAAACAGTTCAACACTGGGTTCAAGCAAATGCTTTTGCCGAATTTGAAGAAATTCCCATAGCGTGGTCCTAAAATATCACATTTACATGGATGAGACGGATACAAGTTCACAGTGACCTTGACCTTTGAAGACCAAAATGTAATCATTTCATTCTTGAGTCCGAGAAGACATTTGTGTGAAATTCTGAGAAATTCCTTCAAGGGGTTTTTACGATATCGAATGAGATAAGAATGAGAAGGAAAAACATTCAGTGACACTGACCTTCACCTTTGACCACCAAAATTGAATAAGCTAAGTTGATTAGAAGATAAGATGCTTGTGTCAAATTCAAAGAAATCCCATCTAGGTGCCTTTTACAAGAATGGGATGGATGGATGGACTGACAGACAGCCTAAAAGCATGCTGGCAATAGCCTTAGCCGAAGGCATACAAAAAAAAAATTCTAAGCCTGTGGCATGTTCATCTTAAGAGAGACATGAGAGACATTTTTTCTGAAAATAAGAAAACATTTGAAACACATAATGGCCCATTACACCATTCTTTTATGTTAAAAGGTGTCTATGTAGAGATGTTTATGCTGGTTTTGAAAAAGAAATGTGCATCAAAGCAGATTATTTACAACTAAATGTGAACATTAAAGAACATTACTAAGATTTTGGAACAAATGGTCATTTAAATCCAACAAAAAGTTGGAAACTTTTCTCCAGAGCACTGATAACCAAGGATGCTGGAGAAAACACAGGCATCACCCACAATGCTGTTGAAAAATCACCAACATTGACAGTTTTTCTTTGCTGTGGTGATGCCCCGAGCAGAATAAAAGGCAGTTCGCCTCCACACAGACCTGTTTGATGGTATCAACAAGCTCAGTTTGAGAGTCTCTGCTCGAACAGGGCCAAACTCTTGTCCCTGCCATGGAAACAAACAGTTGGAGTTCCCATCTCGATTCTCAAATGCCGCAAAAAAGCGTAGAGAGGGAATTGCCAATATTTTCTGTACTGACAGCTGTTTTATTCTGCAGGGGGAGAAAGGATGTGATCTGTGAGCCAGTGTTAGAGAATATGTCGGTTCAAAGCAGACACAATCTAAGTCAAACTATGTCACTTAAGGATACAAGAGTTGCATCAAGCATCCACACTATCCCGACGAGTTACAGCACATTATTTCTCTCATATCGTTGATGTCAGTGACGTGTCAAAGGGCACGGTTGGCAAAATTCCTCAGAGGAAATGGTCTGCTGGCTGAGAAACAGCTGGCCGACCCTCTTAGCTCTGTGTCACAGAACCCAGACTATGATGTATCTCTAGCTCTTCCACTCCACTATGATGCCAGCGTCCTTGGCCAACATTACTGTTTTTAGAGGCTGCATCTGTAACACTATTGCCTCACAGCAAGGGGGTTCCGGATTCGAACCCACCAGCCAGTTTGGCCCTTCTGTACGAAGTGTGCATGTTCTCCCCAAGTCGGCTTGAGTTCTCCATGTCCTCCAGCCTCCTCATGCAGGTGAGATTAACTGGTCACTCTAAGTTGGCCGTTGGTGTGAAAGTGAGCATGGAATAGTTGTCTTTCTCTAAAGCCTCTTTCTCACAAAAAACCAACGAACATCCGCTAACATCTGGCTTTTTAAGGCAATGGGAAAATGTACAAGTGACATTCACACCCGGGTCAAATGACTCTGCAGTAGTCACCAGTATTTATCGCCTTCGGCTCTGATTGGCACTGATGGGAACACATCACCCAGGTGAATGCACTAATTTTAGCCCCTTAACCAGCAAGATGCAATGCCACGCTGAATACCCTCTATCTCTACCTAAGCAGGGCTCACACACCGATCCAAATGAGTCCGCACTGAGCTTGAAAGCGACTGAATAAGTGAAAGATATATAAAGAGAAGTAACCACTGTTAAGTTCTCACATGCTGCTTTTGATTGTTTACCTGACAGAGATGTGACATACCAAATAAAAATCACCTACACTCAAAAAGGCATACTTGTCTGCTGCAGAGCCGTGCAGCAGCTCTGCTCTACTGGCAACAGGAGGGCAGTCTATAGCATATTCTAGTGGGTTTACCCATGATAGTATGGTGACTTGTCCAAAATGTACCCTGTCTCTCACACAGTGTCAACTGAGATAGGCTCCAGCCCAAAAGTAAAAGGCCAAAATGCGCGTAGTACAGTCACACTTGTACATTTTGGTGACATCTCAACACGCTGAACAGCCAAATACACTGCACTTGACTTGACCACACTAAGGACCGTACGGGTTGTAGGTGCTGCAGAAATGGGCCAATGACACATTACATTAGATTGAAGAACTTTTATGGTGATCATCTGGATTCAAAAACAGTCATTTTTTTCTATGGATGGACAGATGGATGGATGGATGGATGGATGGATGGATGGATGGATCATTGGTGTACTAACTGACTGATTCACTTATTGACTTATAGACTGACTAACTGACTGGCTTGTTGATTGACTCGTTGACTAAATGATTGACTGATTGATTTTTATATCAAACATGTAAAACAAACAAAACAAAACAAAAAATATGAAAGCAAAGTGCAATAACAACAACTGAAATGGGTGATAACCTATACATAAAAAATTGAATAGAATTTCAAAATAATTTAAGATTAGAGTGAAATTTGAATTACAATTTTTAAATTTAAATCTTAATAATAAACAATAAAAATTAAATGTTTTGTGGAGGAGTAGGAGGAAGTACACACTTATCATTTCCTACCCCCTCTCAGCTACTCATCAATTTATTCATGAACTTTATCTCTTTATTTGGGTTGATACCTTAGAGGCATTGAGAAACAATATTGAGTCCTATTTATAGGACCTCACAAAGGGTGATAGGAGACAAGGCCTCAAACAGAAAGGCTTCAGTCTGCCCTTAATGTGCAGCTTAGAACATGATTGAAAACCTTTTAAAATGTAAAAAGAGTAAAAAACTGGCACACAGAAGTCGCAATGGGAACCTTCAAAACCGAAAGAGGTGAGCCTCAGCAGCTTGTCAAACAGTGTTAAAGTATGACAAAAGCTCTCCAAACAGGAGGACAGGCCAGCAGAGACTCAACAACTCAAACGGTGCACACCTCACCTTGGCACCGTTAATCGCAGCATCCAGAGAGTAAACATGATTAACCTGCAGAAACACTCGCCAAATGAACTAGGAAGATGAAAGAGGCCCATTTTGGACTACGGTGCTTTTTATACCGATGGGAGAACACAGCTTATGTCATATCGCCACAAACACAGCAGAAAAGGCCACAGTCCTTTGTTCAGCGGCCCTGGCAGTCGGGCGGAAACATTTTAAGCTGATACTGGACCTGCATTAAATATCATCTAATGGCCAGTGCCTCTTTGGATTCTCTCTGACTGCCCGGAGACAGGAAACATTTTAGAAATTATGCAGTAAAGTTTTAGTTTCATTGCACATCTGATCTGGTCATTCATTTTTAACAATGCAGAAAAGATTTAATTTAGGTAACATACTGTGTCTCAGAGGTCGTCTGACAAGTTAACCTTAAACGGATTTCATTAAAGTCACTGTCAGTGGAGATATTAAGTATCTTATAGTACGAAACCTGCAGGCTGAGAGGCTTTTTCACCCCTGGCAGGAGTACAAATTGAGAGGTCCTCACTGAACATGATTTTGGCCAAATGCCAATCAGATGTAAGGATATATTAAATATATAAGGATATATTGGATATGTAATACAGTCTTTCAGAGACCGCCGGCAAAAACATGACTATTGGTGAAAAGTGCAAAAACTCATTATGCTTTTTACAAAAACTCATTAAATGTATTATACATGTGCTGTAACCACAGTTAATTATTAAAGCTATGAAGTGCTTAAGGGCATTAATTACTGTGACTGTGGGTACTTTGATGACGAGCTGCTCTTGCACGTGCTGTAATGTGTCACCATTGTTGCAAGAAAGAACGCTGTTTGGAGTAAGTAAGGACAGAATGAATATGAAACACAATATAAAGACTGGCTGAAACTATCAGATTGTTTTACAATAAAAATAGGGCTGTTCAATTACGGAAAAAAAAATAATTACAATTATTTAGTCAGTATTGTTATCGTGATCATTTAACACGATTACATATCGAGAGAAGTTAACTGAAATAAAAACCTGCAATGTTTGAAGGCATTTCATACTTACACCTCAGATGAGGCAAACATCAAATCCTGCTTAAATGGTGATTTAATGTATCCTCTGTGTCACATGTTGGACAGTTGCAATTAATATCTTATTGTAAAAATTAAGACAATAATAGTGTATAGTCTGTTACAGTATGCCTGTCGTATGATATTCAATAATAACTGATGCATACAGTGTTTTACAAATGCTGCCAACTTTTTTCAAAACCACAGACCATGACCATCACAGAACGGTGAGCAGTGGCATTAAATCATCACACTTACTACATGGAAAAATCATTTCAAAACGGCCCCATTATGCCGAGCTGAATCCATGGCAGGAATGAGTCATTTGCAGCTGTTTAGGTGTGAGTCATGCGGCCTATTGAGATAAGCTTCAGATTTTTGATTTTAAATGAGCTTAACACTAAGTTTGAAAGTTTAAAAAAAGTTTTACAGAGATCTGAAAGAGAAATTAAAACTAAATCAAATCAGAAAATAATTAAACACCACTTACCGGGGGACTTCTGAAGATATAAAAATATGGTCCTCTCAGTGCCAGGAACTTGAATGCTGAAGTTTTACCAGCAGTGCTACCCTCTGGGCTTTCACATGCCCAGGCCATATGAACAATCTAAGGAGATCAAGAGGATGACATTGAAACAAGGTTGATTTTTTTTAAAAAGTGACACAAATACACAATAGACATCTGTACTTGCTCAATCAACAGAAAAGAAAAGCGAAATGTGCAGAGTCAGAGGGGATGAGTTGAAGAACTACAGTGAGGTATCTCTGATGAGATACATCTAAAAGATACACCACTGTGCAGTGGAGCTGCGGTCACAGCTGCAATGCAACGATTTACCTTTTATCTTCCTCAGATGACTTGATGTGTTTCCCTGTGTTCCTCTGAGCAGCATATCTGTACTGTATGCTTCTCCTACTCTGTATCTACACTGAACCTTGTGATGAATAATGCACATACATTTCTACATGCTCTTTCTGAGCATCTCAACGATGAATAAGTGTTTTCAAAATATTTCCATGCTGTTTATTGGCCTATGTGTGATTCCAAAGCTGGCAAGACAGTTGCGGTCGTATGCAGATGATGAGATTCTGTACATCTGTGTAGCATTTCCTACAAAAGAGGCTGCAAAGCTGTAAGTGAAGAGCCTGAACAGGGATCTCCACCAAATCTCTACATCTGGAGAGACAAATGAAATGCCACTTTTGGACCATCACTGACTATTTTTACATGCACAAAATAATCCTTTTGCTATTATTCCCAAAAAGACAATATTCCTACTAAGATGTTTACATGGCATCTGCGCATATCCAAAAACCTGTTGATGTTTCTTCTTTCTCATGGGATGACTCTATGATGGTTTCCTACCTTATGCTTTGTTTTATGATACACATGGTATTTAGGTTCTGTACTGTACACTAGATGTCTTTTTATGCAACATGCACATGCTGTACATTATATTCAAGTTGTTTTGATTAACTTTTGATTTTGTTTAATGTCACAAACTGATGTTTTTTAATGTGATATTCAGGTTATTCTGACTTACTTTAAATGCCATTTAATCTGACAAATGTATGGTTTTTCCACATGAATCCAGGTTGTTGTGATTGACTTTAAATTTAAAAAGCTGAAAAAAGCAAAAAATTAAATCAAATAATAAATGTCTTCATTTTTTGTAACATATTTTTAAAGATATAATTTGCACTCAACTTTTTTCCCTTTTTTTTTTGAGGATGTTCTTATTTTCCACATCTTTCTTTTTGCAGAACATTTCTTGTAAACTTGTTCACTTTCTCCCCCCACCCCAATGTTTTCTAAAAACAAATCCAGCCAGTTTGTTAAGGTTTCCGAGGTTTAAGTGCTTGTGAAAGGCAAATAAATGCAGCACAAGAAAAGTGATGTCGATCCAGGTTTCAGAAGGTAAAAGTAGCCCCTTCACTTTGTGTTACCAGTGTGCTCTGTCAGCATGACAAATTGAGTGTGTATACTTTATGATTGTTAATTGTCATTTAAACATTAAGTCCATTAGGGAGAAAAAATGTGTGATTATTATTTAGCATGTAAACATAGTGCACCTTTAAGTCTCTAATAGTTTTAAGGAAAGTTTTGATAGTGGCCTCTCACAGCTTTTCATATAAGATGATATTTATATTATATATTAAATTATTTTCATATGATAATATATAAAGATATACTTGGAACTATCAACAGTAATCTAATGAGACTTTTGTGCTGCAATTATGTGTCTAGGTTACAAAATTAAATGTAGTGTGCTATATGTACCGCTACATCAAATTAGAGCCTGTGTTTGGACATTGTCAGCATACCTGATCATCTGAAGAGCAGAATTTGTTGATGATCTTTATCTGTAAGAGATATAAAAATAACAGTCAGTTAAACAATTACAAAAAGCTGTTAAAAATATTATTACATCAATGTATCCTGATCCTTTGAACACCTGGGAATGAAATGTTGAGACATCATAACACACATCATACACCTCACCCTATTTATGTATTTTTTGCTGCACCTTGATTAAATCTGTAGGACAATAACAAGCTTAATGCATACAGATATAACAGTTTTTAATTGTTCTGTCAAACACTGATAGATATAAGTGCATATCATATGTCAAATAGCTCTGCTAACCTCTTAAGTTCTGGCTAGGCAACCAACATTATTTTCATCTAGATATGAAATGTGTCATAACGAAATTCACAATTTCTTATTAAATTCTTGTCGTCCATACCATTTGATAAAGCTCAAACACTTTTAATATAATAGCTTGTATTAATAAAGAAAAAGAATGTGAGCACAATGTGTAAATGTAAACCTTCACAGAAGGAAATTCACATTTTTCAGCATTCATCAATCTGTTAGTAGCTCTGATGTTTTCATAGGTACAAACAAAGTCTGCACCTACTTCTGACCTAGTTTAGTGCTTGTGTCAATAAGGAATAAATACTGGTTGTCATTATTAAAAATTACATTTTTCTGAATTGTTATATTCACTTTAGGGCCCAAGCTTGATTAAAAACCCAAATTTCAAGTCTTAAAGTAGACCTACTATACATTTTTCTATTAGGGCTGTCAGTGTTAATACATTGATACATGTTAATACAAAACTGATTTTAATTTTGTTAAATCCCAGCAAACATTCCCTTCTTTAGGAGGCAGTACCAGGCTGAGTTTGAAAGAGTGATGATTCTGATATCATATTACACCAGAAGATCTGATAGATCCAGTGGTATCACCCATGCCATGCTAGCATCTCAGGTAGGGGGCAGGATAATGCTCCAAAGTTAGGATCATTTTTGGCGATGGAAAAAACAGCATGGAAAATTTAACAAGGGTCCCTTGACCTCTGACCTCCATATATCTGAATGCAAATGAGTTTTTTGGGTACCCATGCGTGTCCTCTTTACAGACATGCCCACTTGATGCAGGTCCCATGCAGTTCTTTGCTGTCTTTTGATTCCAAAACAACACAGTCTGGTAAGAATTGCTTAACCTTGTCAAAATGGACTTCAAAACTCTTTTCAGTCCAAAATAAATAAAAATGAAAATGTGATTAAAAACTGAGATTTATCGCGATTAACTGTTGAAATTCTGCATAAACTACAATTTAAAAATATTTATTGTTTGACAGCCTTCATTTTTATACATTGTAATACATGTTTTAATATAAAAAAATATTTATTTTATAAGCTAAGGGATAGCGTGTTCCCTTGTACCACTTCCTCTCTTACTTCTGTCAGTCTGTCATCTTTTGCATGACAGATTTGGCAGAGCAGGCTCCGCCTCTCAGTGCGTCTAGTATGCACAGTGATCCACAACGATGCAACGCACAGGTGTTGATCACCACTCACGTGATTTACATCTCTCCCACTGCTGGGGAGGGGAAAAAGAGAGGCAAACACTGCCAACCAAGTCACCTTGCACCTCCTTTCTCTTTCTCTCATTTTCTGTCCCTCTCTCACATGCACTCTCTCTCCCTCCCCTGGTCCACATGCACTTCCCCTTCTCACACTCCTCTCTCTCTCTTTTCCTCTTGATGAAGTCCAATAAAACTCCTGCCAAAGTGCCATTTAAGCACCAGACAGTTCCCGACAGTTTCATAAAAGAAAAGAAAATATTTTTTCTGAACTCCATTTCACCCAAAATAACTTCAATCTCAGTGTCGGAAAAGTGTTTCTCTCTCTCTCGCTCTCTCTCTCTCTCTCTCTCTTTCAATTCAATTTGCTTTATTGGCATGAATGTTTGGAAAACAATATTGCCAAAGCCTCATAATACAATTAAATGATGATATAAATAAATACAAGAAAAAAAATCAAATAATTATATTCAAATCAACAGCAATCCATTGGATAAAAAAATAGATGCACCAATAAAAAAGAGCAAGAACATTTTGTTTTGTGTGTGTGTGTGTGTGTGTGTGTGTGTGTGTGTGTGTGCGCGCACGCGCGCATGTGCGTGTCTGTGTGTGTGTGGTATGTCTACTGTATATAGACGTAACAAAAAAAAAATTAATCAAAAAGTGAGATGTGCAGGATAAATTAAGTATAAAGTATAAGCGTCATGTCAGGTCGTTGACATGTAGACATGTTGGTCCTTTGTTTGGGGCTTACCCACAGGTGGACAGAATGCACCTATTCAGAGTAAATTCCACCTCTTTATATCATATTTACTGATCAGCAGGAGTGCACGCCCAGTTTACAACTGATTTTTATTCATGAATATACACATGTGCCTAAGATCAAATACCAGTTTCCCGTGGTGTTGTTGTTTTTAAGGGTGCAAATCTACTCAGTTATACTCACATTTCATAAATGAGGCTCACTAAATTGATGCATGATAATGGTCAAACACAGTGTATATATATACATTGTACATACATAATAGAGTGAGTCTATGAATGTTTATGAATATATGAGTTATGTTTTGAAGGTTCACAGTCAGCAGAAAAACATTAAACTTTAGGAGATATTTTGCAATGTCATGTTTGATTCAACAACAGGATGTCACACGTTAAATTGCAATGTGAAAACCAGCTTGAGGCTGCAGGAAAGTATTAAGTTAGAGTCTCGGAAACAACATTTACCTCTGGTGTATCTCAATGTGTTTCTTGTGGGTGATGATGATGAAAAATGTTGCAAAGCGTAGCGAAAACATTCTCAGACTGAATGGACCCCTGCTGTGTCAGCATATCACACTCAGCATGCTCTCCTGCGCTCCTGTCTCGCCTCGCTTCAGTTACAAACTGAAGGCGAGGCGTCACCTGAAATCCTTATGTAATTAGGCACTAACAAGCTGCCCAACTTTCTGTCAGTGTCTGTGAAGGAACATCAAACCAGCATGGAGCAGTCCTGCAGCCTGCCACATGACACTCATCCACGTTAAAAACACATGAGGGACCCCGAGGGTGTCTCACGGTCTATTTAAAGGTTGAAGGTCATTAAAACAAAAGTTCCACTCTCTCTCAAAGCGGGCACACAATTACATCCTGATTGGCCGTTTAGCAATCACGCTCCAACGTCCGTAATTAGCTGATGCAGGCATGAATTAATCACACTTTTTAAAAAAAAAAAGGCAGCTGTGCGATCGACGAGCGCAGGCATACAGTGAGGCTGCATCCACGCCGAAAATGCATCACATCATCAGTGCGATAATCAAAGTGAAATAGGAGGAAATGAGAGAGAGAGAGAGAGAGAGAGAGAGAGAGAGAGAGAGAGAGAAGTGCACATGCCGAATGACTACTTTGCAGTCATTAATTAGGTATGAGAGAGGCTCTTTTTTTGTCAGCAGAGGGGGAGAGGTGCCACTGCGACTCAATGAGTGCTTGTCAGGGAGGCTCTATTAAAGCATGCCGCACTGTAGTCGCTGTGGCTGGAAAATCAAAAGGAACTGTGGGCAAAACATTGTTCATTACATGTTTCTCTGTTTTCTTATTAACATGATGTTATCAACTTTAAAAGATCGCAAGTGGATAAAATTTAGTAATTTCATAAAGCAATATTCTGGCCATTATGATGACTTAAAATACCGGCATACATACAAGCAGATATCACATACCAGATGCTCTAGGGAGCTGTTAATTGTGAGGGGGGAGGCGCAAAACATGGGAAGCATGTTAAATAATTTTTTAACCCCTTGGTGTTTTTATTTTGGCTTAGGGGAGGGACAAGCAAGTTTCTATTGTTGTATTTTGTCTGTTATTTTTTAAATACCCTCTCAACCCCAAATCCCACTAGTGGGTTTGATAGGCATGTTTTGTTTAAAAATCTCCAAAATTGCACCATTTATCATCGCCAGTAGAGGCTTCGTTGGGCACAACTGCTTGTCCTCGTAAGGGGGGGGGCTGGAACCAATCCCAGCTGTCATCTGGCGGAAGGCGGGGTACACCCTGGACAGGTCGCCAGACTATCGCAGGGCCGACACATATAGACAGACAACCTTACACGCTCACAGTACCACCTAAGGGCAGTTTAGAGTCACCAATCAACCTGGCCTGCATGTCTTTGGACCGTGGGAGGAAGCCGGAGACCCCGGAGAGAACTCACGCAGACATGGGGAGCAGTGTTGCCTCTTGCTGTGAGGCAACAGTGCTAACCACGACACCACGTTGTTGTTGTTGTTTTATCAGGATCTAAATATATAGGTTATATATACAGACAGCACCCTCCTCACATAAATAAAGAACAAGTAAAAAAAAAATGAAAATCTGACAAAAAAATTACAACATTATACAATGTTATGCCAGTTATTACACCTAAATGTTCCCCTTGTGGGATAATAATAAGGGAATATCCCATTATTCCCTGGATGTCATAAAAGTTCAATCACATTTTCACATTTTTAGGATGATCACAAATATGTGAAAATTGAAGTTTTTCTTTTCGCCTTCATTTTCAAGAAAGACCCATGGGAAGCTGTTTAGAGATGGACTTACATTCTCCTGTGTCAAGTCATTGATATTTGTAGATATTGCTTGGAGCCAGTCAGTGCTTTCTGCTGCAGTGCAAAATTGAAGAATATTGGTGCTGGCTCCATCCAAGGCGAAGACTTCAAAACAGTTGGACCTGGAGGAGGGTAGAGGTCAAAATAAGATGAGAGTGGTATGAAAGATTGAAAGACATATTGCAGTGAAGCAAAGTGAAGCTTGAGCTGCTTGTTACTTCTGTCAAGTTACTTTAAGCAGTGAGATGTATAATATAATACATGCAGCAGAACTTCTTTCATTAGCTTGATGGACCTTTGACACCAAATTATAGAGCCACTTCATGAGCTCATAAACATCCAGAGAACATACAACAAACACTAAAAACCACTGGCTGGTAAAGTGAATATCATTGATTTTCTTGTTACAATGTAATGTTATGCTGGTAAACCATGGTTCCAGGCATTCATGTGAATGCCACTTGACATGCACCACCCGCCTTAGCAAACCATTGTAACCACAACTCTTCACAGCAGCGGTAGTACCTGAGGGCAGTTCCCTGTCTAGGAATGGCCGGAAAAACTTGACAGACCTCAAAGTGAAATTCCAAATTCCCCACATCATATTCTGATCAAGTATCCATGCTTGTACCCTACCTTGAAACCCACATGACTCTGCCACCAACCAGATACCAGACACCACAGGACACCTCCTAAAAGTGTCTATGCCTCAACAGGTCAGAGGCCCCACCACAGATCTCCTTGTAACACAGTGTTCTGCTGGGAAAATTTGGGTCCTGGTATGCCATGTTGTTGCCACTTGAAATGCACCTCCCAACCAATTACTGAATAAAACCAAGTGCACTTGCTCATGGCAATGGCACTCCCCACTGGGAGTGGCCTTCCAACAGGACAATGCACCATGCCACACCTAAAAAACAGCTCAGGTATGCTCCATGAAATGTTACAAGAGCTCAAGGCATAAACTTGGCCTCCTAAGTCCCCAGATCCCATTCCTATCGAGCATCTATGGGACGTAGAGCATGGCCAGCTTACAATCCACATGACTCCACTGCCAATGCCCTGGTGCCAGACACCACAGGACACCCAGGTCAGAGACCCCAATGTGGATCAGACTTGGCTCTGACCTGTCAAGGCATGGACACAGGACTGCTAGGGTACCGTCACATCCCATGGATGCTCGATTGGACTGGGATGTGGGGAATTTGGGGGCAAGGTCAACACCTTGCACTCTTTATCATGTACTTTGGACAATCCCAGGGCAGTGATTTTGTGGTGTTCCATGGTGCATTGTCCTGCTGAAAGGGGCCACTGCAATTGGGACTGCCCTTGCCATGAGAGGGTATACTTGGCCTGCATCAGTGTTTAAGGGGTGGTGTGTGTCTATTTGATGCGATCCATGGTGGGGCATCTCTGGATCGGACTTGGCTCTGACCTGTCAAGGCATGGACACAGGACCTTGGTATGTCCTGTCATCGGTGGCGGATACTGTGAGTCACGTGGGTTGCAAGGTACGGTACCTGCATGTTCCACGGATGCTCAATCAGACTGGGATCTGGGGAATTTGGAGGCCAGGGTGTCGCTCTTTTTCACATTCCTTAGATCATTCAAGAGCGGTTTTTGTGGTGTCCCATGGTGCATTGTCCTGGTGTGGGGGCCATTGCCATTTCGTCTGCTGTTACCAAGATGGGTTGTACTTGGTCTATAACCTAACCCAAGTGTTGGAGTGGGTAGTGTGTGATACGTGGCATTCACATGAGTGCCAGGACCCAATGTTTCTAAGTAAACCATTGCATTGTTACAAGAGCAGGAAAAAAACAGACATGAAAAAGCCCCCTCAATGTATGACATTCAAACAGACATAGAGATGTAGCTGAAGTTCAGGAAATTAGTATTTTTTCATTTTTAACATGGAAGTTATCTTGTATTTGGTATCATTTGGGGACATTTTTTTGGATTCTGTCATCTCCTTGGAGTGCGCCTTGAGGTTAAGCGCAGTGCTTCCCTGACACAATTAAATTTCTTGGAAGATGCCGCGCTGATGAGGTCATCTGAAAGAAAATCACACTTATCAGCAAAATGTGATACTTTGTGACATTTCACTCCAGCACATTTTCACACTGTTGATACATTTAGCCTCAGAGATAGTTGTCATCAAACATGGGAGCACTTTTATGTGATGGTTATGCAATCCCATTTAATAAAGTGGAGAATTTGCAACATTAGGGGAAGTGTGTAAAGGTTTGTAGAAATGTTGAGCATTATATAGTGTGCATGAGAAGCGGGGAGATGTTTTAGAGGTATGTGAGGTGAAGGCTGATACACACAGAAACAATGGAACAAGGAAATTCACAGTATAGAGGGAAATCCTGTAAGACAGCTCCTAAACCAAACAGTTCTCCCTCACTTACACACACAGCAGCTCCTCAAGGTTAGATGTTACAAAGTCAGCATTCCTAACAAATCCTCTGGCGAGCATGACTTTTATACAGTATCTGCAATAGGCTTGTTAAAATCTTATGTTCCGCTGCCTGTGTACTGAACCAGTGGGTCTCTGGGGGTGATTTTTGCCGGACTTAATGTCGTTTTTTTGATTAAACAAGTCAGTGTGCCCGACCCAAATTAGTTTGAGTTGCACAACTATAAAGCATCACTAATAGAGGTTCAGAATTAAATGCTTTGTCTTGCAAAACATCTCTTTTTCTCTTTCACCAATTTCTGCAGAAGTGAGCGACTGATGAAATGACATCAGTAAGACAGTCTGCAGTATATCAGTTAGATCCCTTTAAATTAATGCACAAACCTTGAGAGCATGCAGTAATGGGGGAAATGGAAGAAGGGATCAAAGTGCAATGAATCAAGAGCTCCAAAGGCAGAAATTAATCAAAGTGACAGACAGCTGGCGGATCAATGTCAGGAGAACAGAACCCTGTCAGAAGAAGCTGCTAAAGCCTCTCCACCGTCACTGAGCAGAACTGAAATCCTCACTGAGAGATGGGATCTTGGGAGATTCTTTCATACATTTGCACAGCTTCCTGCAGTACAAACTATTGCGCCTTGCCCGCTGACTGAGCAGGAATAAATCCAGTGAGACAGGCCGGAGATGTATCACCTGGTCAACATGCAGGATGATATGAAGAATATATGGGCGGGAGAAGTGTTTTTGGGAGGATTCCATCTGTTAGTTACAGAGCAAATACCAATGAGAGGGAAAATGTGCCATGTCCGGTGATTAGTGAGATGGGGAAATGGGCCGGCTTTGGGGCAGTTTGTGTTCAGCATAATTAATGACAGAAACACTTTTGATTTACTGCCAAAAATGCAGAGATGTAAGTTCAACTTTTAATCCATGACTGATCAAACTGATCAGGCAGCAAAATGGCACTGAAGACAGCTTTCGCATCAAGAGCTCCTCCAAAACTTTGCTCCTTTTCTTGTTTTATGTTTTCACCTTTTCGCAATATGCACACTACCCTTGAAAGCCCTATCTAATATTCCTTTCCCACCAAAATTAGCATGTGCAAGCGGTTAGTTAAAGCACTATAGACTATATTGCTATAGACTGCTGCCCCATTGCCAGTAGAGCTCGGCGCTGCTGTGTGCACGGCACTGCAGCTTTCTCAGTTGGTAACACCCACACGTGATTTGATTGCACCCTTCTTTGATTATTGTTAATACTTCAATCATTTTTCTTTTTTTAAAGCCAGCAGCTCATAAAATAAGTTAATTAAAAATCTGTACTTTGGCTCTGATGCTGCCAGTCTCCGTCTGTAGACTCAATTGAGTAGCCTCGCTCAGTTCAATGGCAACCCTTTTATTTGCTCTTACAGGTCACATGGTTTACAACAAAGAGTGTCAGTAGGAACTGGCTCCCTCTGGCATGATACAGCAGGCGCTACAAGAGCTGTTATTGCATCGTATAACTCTTCAAAAGTTAAGCGGATCATCCAGGAGTTTTGATTCCACAATTCCTCTGTGAAATTGTGAACTATCACCTTCCAGAAATCCCTCATATGTGGCTGCTCCCACGTACAAGGGGAGCGCCTTTCTATTATCGCTCGTTTATCACGCCTACGCGGCCTTTGATTGGAAATAAAGACAGCTAGTGCGTTGGCTGCAATAGAAATAAACCTGCTAATGTGTTTGAACATCCATCGCCATGCTTCTTGGAATGTTATTGTGAGAGAAGAAGTCACAGAACATCACTCATTGGAAACACAGTCATCTCGCAATCGTGTTTGTGAAAATGCTGCTTAAGTTTATTCAGATCTCAAAAGAAAATCATCCCTCTAATCTTCCTAAAAGCAAGTCTTAAATAAATCAAAAAAACCCGGTAACTAGAAAAACAGTGCTCTCCAGCCCAGACTAAATTAACAAAACCAAACATTCTAACCCATGCCAGGGGAAAACAACTGGGGAGGAAAAAAAGATGAGAAAGTCCCTAAGCTGTGCTGTCTGCTGTCGTGCGTGTATTTCTCCCACTCCCGGCACCTTAGGTCCCTCATCTTCTTTCTTGATGCTTAATTGCTTTCAGGTGCTCTACTCCTCCAGAGGAGGATAGATAGAGGGGAGCCAGACAGAGAGAAAACAACTGAACACACCCATGAGCGGTGTGCAATACTCACATGCAGGCCACACAGAACATCCCCATCCCAAGGAGGAAAAGAGATTTCCTCTGCCCCTAATGTGCCACACTGAAGGTTCGCAGGACGGATGCCCAGTGTGCAAAGTACCATCCACAACTTTTCACAATGGAATCGCAAAAAAATGCATACCGAACTGAACCGAAACAACCTGCTGGTGTAAACGCCTCAAAACATCCTGGAGGAGACACATATCAAACCACCGATCTTCCGATTAGTGGAGGACCCGCTCCACCTCCTGAGCAGCATATTCATTCTTTATTACTTTCTACTTGGATTAACATTCACACTCAGTTTATTCATTTTCATTACTGTATACACACATTTATGATTACTGCCTTTGTGGTGGCAGCATCTCCTCTGCCACTGACACCTTTTTTTAACAAAACACAAGTTTTCAATTGGCTTTGGTAAGTCTTAGTGGTTTTAATATTGTATAATCTTTATTATTCATAAACAAATCTAATAAGTTGCATTTGTTTTAAATTTGTGCACATAACATGATAATGATTGTATTTTTCCATAGCTGTTTATTGCTGTCATTATGCCTTCTATTTGTGCCTTTTTTTTCTACTGATGTTTTACTTTTTATTTATTTGCTATTGTTGTGCCATTCACTTTCATTTGTGGAGCAGTTATTTTTGACTAAATAAACTTGACTTTATTTTAACTTCCATTATTTTATGTCTTACATTTAGATTATTACTTTGGTGATTTTTTTTATAGATATTTAATGAGCATTCTGAGGGAGCCTGAGGCATTAGATTTCCATTGCCAAATACAGCTTCCTGAATGTTGCACACATGATAAGAATAGAGAACTTACAACACAGCTGAAATAAAAAGTCTGATATCATATTATTTCATTTGATTTCCTTATAATGGATGGCGACGGCTGTATGCAAATGTCTGCACGCTGTTAGATAAGAAACTATTAATTTGCAAGTTTCCTTCCCTTTCAAATAAAATATCCGTTTGACAGCTCAAAGAAAAGGCAGAGAGAGCTTGACTGTCAGACTGAGGAGCTGGTCTGACACCTTAGTGCTGCCAGGAGAGTCTGAGCAAAGGAGAGAAACAAGGTATTTTCTCTTCTTTTTCACTGTCAGCTATCCATGTGGCCCTGTTTTAAGACTCCCTTTTTTTTAACATGAACAAAAGAACAACTCCCCAGTTCCCTTCCTGGACTGGATTTAATTGGGTAATCGAGAAAAAAAACTTGGAGAAAAACTATATGTCATCCCAAGTGGGAGCACATGTGCTGGCAAGGATCACTAAAACATTGTACAGTGTTAGAGATACAATAACAACATGGTCTGCAGACTCCGCATCAACATTAGATGAGAGTCAGCAATGCCTTCCCATCAACACTAATGGTAGCTCCTCATGCTTTGCTCTGGAACTAGATGTTATAATAGTGATGATACTCTTAATAATTGATGATTTTCCTCCCCTTTAAGGTACTTTAGGGAAGCTTCCAGCCTTCTGTGTTGGAGCTGCCTGCAAATGTGCTTATTTACCAAAATTAGAAAAGCGCCACAAACATAACATGTACTGACAAAGACGCTGGCCTGACATAATCTATATATTTATTTAAAAAATACAATAAACAAATAAATAAATAAATAAATAAAACTTACATAGTGACTTACTAGTCACTTTGTAAGTTCCTTTGTAAGGCTCTCACTTACCCCCGCTATGCTTACGTGAGGTAAAAATATACCAAAGCTGTAATGACACAAGATTTCAAAACGAGAGTCTGCAAACTAGTGGGTGACATCACAGTAGCTACATCTATTATTTTTACAGTCTATGGCCTACATCCATGGTCAAGCCCCTCAAAGATCAGCACTATGAAGACAGCTTGCTATTGGTCAATGGTGAAAATTCACACTGCTTTATTTTGCCTTTCCCTGATTGACTCCTGGAATTCATTAATTTTGTTTTTGCACAGTTTGACTGTTTAAAGGCCTGGGTGTGACCAGGTCTTTATGAAGACATAACAAAAATAAAAACATCAGAGAACACCAGAGAACATCAAAAATGCCCAAAGCCTGCTCTGCCTTATTTGAGGCAATACATTACTTAAATGTTTTCATGCTTCACCCTAATCTAAGACTGTAGCCAATCTACCACTGTGAAAAAGTAGCTGGGCACATATTTCCATTTTAAGATGAGATGCAATCAATAAATTGAGTTTTAGGATAAAAAACATGAGTTTCTTACTTTTACTGTTTTAATTAAACCAAATATGAGAGAAAAATTAACCAAATTAATGCAAAGGGTTTAATGAATTTGATTTCACCTTAAATGATACATAACTTTAGCACTTATTAAATTTTCCTTGCCAGCATAAAGAAGCACTTCACCTCACCTTTGCAGATCTAATGTTTGGACAGCAAAGGTTAATTCCAAACTGTGCTGCTGATTTTGAAAATGCCCTGCATATTCCGCGATTTCATAAAAAAAAAAAAAAAAAAATAGTGGCCTGGGAGTTGAGGTGCCAACCATGAATCCAGTTGGCGTTCGGCCCAAGTCCTTTGTTTCATGTGGCTACCCATCTCCCTCTCTCCTAATCTCACAACTGTCATCTCTCATCTGTCATGTAAACAATGGATCGTGTTCTGGCAAATGTAAAAGGCAGCAGAATGTTCAGTGTTTAAGGTATAAAAACAACAACAACCCTCCATTGTAGTTTGTGTTCTTGCACATTATTTTGCATTTTTCATTAAGAAAATGACATTTCCTATAGCTGCAGATCATAACTGTACTAGTTAAACAGAAAGGTTTATCATAAATTATCCAAACAGTCTCATCATGTTCTTTTGATATATAACTTTGAAACCCCTGTTAACATCTTTATTTGTTCATTCAGATACACCGCAGTCAGCCATGTTTTGTAGAGCTAACTCTGATATTGATGTGATCTCTGCCTCCAGGCCTCCTTTGACTGAACTCTCCTATTCCTGATTCAGGACTGGGTTGTTAAGGTTTAGTGTGACTAAGCTCCAAATCTCATCAATACATTTCTTCAATATTTCACTGCGCTCTAAGCAGTCATTAAACTGTTGATTGGACTTAACACTTGACAGAATTAGTATTACAGGATTGTTGCTTTAACTAAATAAAGCCTGAGGGCGAAGAGGAAGTCCTTAATGAGGCGTCTGAGCACTCCTCTGACAGGGATGTGGACCATGTTACGGATGAATAGCAACTGTTTGACTGTGTGATCAACCAACTGCAACCAACTGCAATTTTCTTCAATCTCTTGTTTGAAACCCCAGTCTAGTCCAAACCACTGCAGTCAAGCCAGCCACAGCTGCCTCACAACGTAGGAGTTGAGGTTGGAAATACTTTTCAGAACGGTGGAGGTAACAAAGTGGAGCATGTATCTTTTTATAGTATAAAAAGGTCCTCCACCAACCTTTCCCCTGCATCTGGTGAAAGTGAAACTGAGAGGATGCTGTTGTGTCTGTAGTAAATGTCTGTCTGGCAGCTTTGGCTGGCTTGACTAATGAGGTTTGGACTGGACTGGTGTTTGGGACTAGAGAATAGAGCATGCACAGTCAATGTGCTTGATCAGCCTACAGTCCACGTGGCTATAAAAAAATTTCTGCACGTGGACATCCGCATGGTGTCTTTGCGGACCCTCATGAACATTTGCAGATGTTGACATTGGCAGATAATGTTATTTACATCATGCAAACCAAAGCAGACCCTCGCAGACCTTTTTAGACATGTGGATGCTGAAAGTTGGATATTCTGCAGACATTCAGACTAGACCCCAAAGCGTCCTCTGAGTTTGACTTCCACCTGATGGCGTAGATCGGTAGACAGTTGTAGGACGGGCAGACTCAAACCCTGAAATGTACTATGAACAGTACTCCCTGTTTGTCCATGTGATCTTAACATTCAATGTGAGAAGTATGTCTGAGCCGTAGGAGTCTGGGTGTCATCATGGACAGTACATTGTCTTCTATGGTACTCATCACAATCAGCAATGCTACTCAGACTACATACTTTCACCTACTTTCACTTTCACCACCTCTGCTTTTCAGGACTGGGTTGCCCAGCTGCAGGCTGAGCAAAGTACTCCACATGTCCCTGTCCCCAGCAATGCTTTCAAGCTCCTCTTGGGAGATCCCAAAGCAATTTTCAGAGGGTATATAGCCCCTCTAGCGTGTTCTGCCGAGGGGCCTCCTTTCAGTTTGACACGCCTAAAACACCTCCAGCGAGGGAGCCACTCAGGAGGCATCCTGATCCGATGGCCGAATCAGCTCAGCTGGCCCCTTTCAACACAAAACAGTAGCAGCTCAACTCCTGATGTCTTAGCTCCTCACCCCATCTCTAAGACTGAGCCCCCGCCATCCTACACAAAAAAAAAAATTAACTTCACTGCTCGTATATGATATCTCATTCTTTCGGTCACCACCCGAAACTCATGACCATGGCACATCAAAAGCTTTCAATTCGACATCCCATACTGCCTATTGCTATTCTTCGAGACTCTTTGATCTTCCTCTCACGTCTTCAAAACTTCAATTGGTCCAAAATTCAGCTGCATGTATCATTACTAGAACTTCCTCCATTTATCATATCACTCCTGTTCTTCAGCAATTTCACTGGCATCCTGTTAAATATCACACTGATTTCAAATGTTCTGCTTCTCTCCTTTAAGGTCCCTCATTATCTATCCCATTTGTATTTTTCTGAACTCCTTAATATCACACACCCTCCAGTACTCTTAGATCCTCTACTGCAGTCCAACTCTCTTCACCATCTGTCCGCCTGACTACCATAGGGTCTAGAGCCTCAAGCTGTTTTGCCCCCCATCTGTGGAACTCTCTCCCATCAGACATACGCCATGCTGATTCTCTCAGACACGCACCTTTTTAAGCTGGCATATTTGGTCTGATCTTGACTCTAATGGTGATAGACACAGAAACTTGCACTAATAATGACTTCACTGTGATTTTTTTATACCTTGCTTTTTCTAATTATGATATTTGCCTGGTTATGTTTTGATACATTGCTGCTTTTTTTCACTTTGTATTGTAAGGTGTCCTTGACTGCTTTAAAAGTAGCTATAAATGAAATGCATTATGTTATTAAATTCATTATTTTACAATCTGTAAGAATTAGGAGTTGACAGATTATCAGCCTGGCTGATACCTTCATAGTGTATTATAAATGTGGTCTCCACAGAAAGCAAATCAAGCTTTACTTACTGCCTTTTTTGTTTTAATAGTTTTGTTTTAGCCCTTATGTTTTCTACAGTGATACATTGTACTGCTGCACTGACTTAAAAGTATATCAACTAATCACACCAAGATACATTTTTCAGTGTACCTATTTCAATGAACCCATTTGATGTTTTTATGTCATACAATATCTACGTCGATCTATTTATCCATGATGCTAATTATGATGAATGTTATTATAATTATAGTCATAATTACAGTCATTACCAACGATCCATCATCTGATTGGAGCCCTCTGCTCTATTCTCTTGTACTCTATCGACTGTAAGTGTCGGTTTAAGTTTCAGCAGCTTTGAGGGGACACATAAAAACAGTGCTGAACCGGAGCTGCAGTGCTGAAGCTTTCACATTCTCCTGCAGTATAGAGGATGGCATTCTTCCTTATCACGGGCAGCTGCCTATGGCTTAAAATTGGATAAGTCCCAATGAGGTGCCCAATAAACAAGTTTAATAAACATTTGTAATTAACTCAGCAGTGTGGAGTTCCATTATTTATTTTATCGTTATGTTCCTGTAATTCTTGAACTGTGCAGCTGAACACACCCTCAAGAGTGAGAGACTTCTGCTTAGCAAGAGAGCAAGAAATGATAAGGAAAACTGACTAAGATAAATCACTTCCAATTTAAACAAACTATTAGAAAAGATTTAATTAAGCCATCCGTAGACACTGCAAACATAAACACACTGTTCCACACTTAAACTTTAATTATCAGTATATTTTTAAAACCCAAATGTAAAAATAAGGTTAATTAAAAAACAGAAGACTTATGAAAGTATTACATATGATAAACCTGGCCAATCATATAAAGGTGTTAAGCCTTTGAAGCCTAAATCAATGTCACTTTTCTTGTATTTAAACCTTGAGCCAACTGGTTTGGCTTTTTTTTTTTTTCAGAAATTTATGGAAAAAAAGCAATTAGAAACATGGCAAAATTGTCCCGAAAATTGCAAAATTTTGTAGATTTAAAACGCCCTGTAAACATATATTAATAATTATCATTACTACATATTTCAATTTATTTTTCAAAATTATAATTATTATTAAGCAAATTTACTTTTCCTTTTTTTAGTCATTTTCAGTGGTTTTTTTTTTTTTTTAATTTCTTGCAAATTCTTGGGTCTTTTCTTCTTTCTTCCTCTGCTCATTTGTTTTTTTTTTCAATTTTTTAAAAAGAAATCAAGCCACTTTGCCCAAGTTTTAAAGGGCTAATCTCTTTTTGTCAGACTTTGATTATAACAACTATAATTAGTGTCTGTCATGAGTATAGACTGTATGACAGAAGTGTACGTAGCCACTGTGAGGTCACCCATTGGTCATTTGACTACTGTTCTGAGGCAAGTTTGGCATTTTGGCTGTCGCCATGTTGTTTTTTTGGAGCCAGAGGAGACCATATTTGGACGTGAGGTGATATCGTTGGTGAAGAGATGAGAGATTGGTGCATCTGACTGAGCAGCCCAGTCACAAGAAAACAACTGTATGCATTGTATGTTCTGCAAACCACAAATATAACGAAATTTTATTTGCATCATATCAAAGTTTTTAAAGGGATGTAATATATGAGCTGACTTTGTTATCGTGATATACAGTGGATAGCTGGTCACACAGGCGAAATGCTTGACATGGTGCAAACTGTTGTTCAAGACTAACAAACAAAAAACCTGATTGTTTTTTACAAATAAACCAACACGCACAACCTAAAAAAGTGAAAGCCGATATGCATTGGTGTATTTTTAATGTTTCAAGCTCCATGAATTAAAGGCCTTTTATGCTTTTCTAATCATGCTGAGTGTCTGGACCTGGATCTTTTACACCACAGTTTTTTTTTGTTTTCAAGTTCATCCCGTTTTTTTTTTTAAGTATTCCATTCCGTAAGCACTGGTGGTTTGAGGGACACCAGAAGCGCTCCTGCTGCCTCTCTTTTCATAAAAAGGAGTAAGCTGAAATAACTGTGTATGATTCAGCCTGGGTTATTAGCAAGCTAAATGAGATCTGTAAGTTATGATCACCAAATGTTAGTTGCACCATCTGTAATTCTGTAAAACAGTACACCTCTTAGGTTAATTTTTTTCTGCCCAGCAGTTTAGAAATAAAAAAAGCTGATTGAAAAAGCTTCCAAAGAAAAACAACAGTGAAACTACTGTACCCATGAAAATCGATACAAAAAGGACAGGCATAATAATCAAATGCATTTACAAGTTGGACCAGTGTTCTCACAGTCACACCTCCTGAGCGCGGTCCTCACTGCTGCGCTGACCTTTTAAGCCGTTTATGCCCGTGCATAGATATTGGCATTAACGTGCTCTCGCTTAAATGGAAAGTGCTTGCTAAGCCAACAACTGTGCTCAGTGAACTGTGTGCCTTGGAGGTGAATTATATCATGCTGGATTACCCTTACCTTAATTTATCTGTGCCAGCTTTGTATCTGGAGACTCTGGCCATCAACAAGGGCAGGGAGACGGCATCCAGCCAACGCTTCTCATACTTTGGTTCATTAGCTGAGGGCGAAGGGGGCGATGGAGCCTACGTGGAATACACGAGATATGCAATGAGCTTCCAGCTGCTTTTGATCATTGAGGATGTGGTCTGGATGCAACACTTGCTGAATATACATGAACAACAAAATTCCTTTCGTAACCCACGTTCATCAGCTGTACAGTATGCACTTTGACACTGGAAGTTCCTTTAAAGTCTTGTCTCTCCTGAGGTCATAGAATTATTTTCCAAAATACATTACAAACAGTGGCATTTTGTGTACATAATTATCAAATGTACTGCAATAAATTATTTTAACTTTTTGTTTTATGAGCACTGAGACCAGTCCTATTCCTTTCTCTCAGCAGGGGTGCATCATTCATTAATGGAGCAGACTGCAGGAGACTCATTTTCAAAACTCTACAGAGAATCGGCACTAAAGGATTATGTTTACATGCACAAAATATTACAGTGTGTTTGCCCTTTTCCAAAAAAGACAATATTCCAAATCACCTCTTTACACCTTCAATGAAAAATACATATTGCAGCCATGTATAGTCTAATAAAGGATTCATATCCCCTAGTACAACCTACCAGTTGTATTTATGCCATTAAAAAGGACCAGAGACCACTATGCCTTAATGAAGCTAAAATATCCCATCTTGAGTTGATGATGTCATTGTGAGCCTACACATTGGCAATATCTAAGGTGGGGGAGTTTCCGCCAAAACACTCACCAACTGCTAGCAGCTGTCACAGCTATCGATCATCCCCTTTTTGTAAAATTTAATAACAATTTAAAGCTGGGCTTATCATAAAAATGATTACTTGAAATAACACAGTGATGAGAGCTACCTCCAGTGGCAGAAACCATCTTTGGGAAAAAATTATTTGGTGTGTACTTTGAGTTTTTAGTTTGGCCTATGTCCTATTCACATGGAGGGGTGGGCTTCATGACCTATACTGCAGACAGACACCAGGGGGCAATCCAGATAGATAAGTTACACTTTGGGGAACAGTCATGTTGTCCATTTTTATATACAGTATATATAAAGGATGCACGTAAGTATGTGGGCAGTAACGTTTACAACATATCAAATGGATATATCCATTTTTGTACATTTTTGGAAAGGGAGCATAAATAAGCCCAAATGTGCCCTAAAGTGTCGTTTATAATATATAATACATATGTTTCACCTTTCAACCAGAACTGTGGGTTTCTCTTTTGGTCATGCCTCTTTTAGTTGGTTTGTGTACAATGACATCCATGACAACACACAGAGCATAGCATAAACAGGCAAGAGGCCGTGCACCGCAAACTGCAGTAAAAATACTTACTGAGATGCATATCCTGAATGTGCTGTATACATTACCAAATAGTGCTATTAAGACCAGAATAATACTGATATATTTCACATTTTTAAAATACTGAAAATGCAAATTAGAAAATGTCTCATTTGCATATTTTAAGATACACTTTCAGAAAACTTCAGAAAATATATATTTAAAAAAATTAACCAATCTGCAGTACTGACAATAGATGAGATTGTAAGCATAAATTTAAAGTCTTCACTGTGTACAGACATGCACACGTAAAAAAAAAGTGAGCTACATTCCCTCACTTCACACAAACAAGTGGGTCCACAGGAAAAGGACCATAAGTGGACAAAAACAGATGGACAGCCAGTGCCTCTTGACATGTTGTGGTGTAATGAAGGCATGTTAGTTAAAAATACACTTGCTGTTTGAATTGATGGATTACATTCATCTTGGTAGCAGTTTGTCTCTGTGAGCTCTTTAGAATAGATTTGTGAAAACAGTGAGCCTGCATTGTGAGCTTCTGACTGTGGCAAACACACAGGTGCATTTAGGCTCTTCATTGGCAATCATGAGCATTTGAAGAAACTGAAATTGCAGCTTAAAGGTGCCTGCTTTATGGCAATAATACACGCCTTAATGTGGCATGGAAACAGCTTTGCCTTTGAAAGCTGTGCGCTGGGTTATGGGTGCTTCCTGATAGTGGCAATATGCAGTGGTAAAAAGGACTTCAAATTACTTTAGAATGCACTTTACACTAATACACTATCACTGTAATGGCCAACACTTCCCTCCCCTTATTAGCAGTCTACTGATGGCCACTCTGCCGCTTGTAAACAGAGTCTCTCATTCAAACTCTTTTGTGCTAAAGGTTTTTATTTGACAATTGCCTGAAGGTTTTGTATAACTGAAATGACATAATGGGTGATTGCTGTACAAGAGGGATGTCATCCTTTTCAAAGAACTAATGCAAAGGCAAGATTAGGCAAATATATACCGATCAGCAGTGGTGTGGTGGAGGGTATACGCAGGTATACAAGGTATACCCAATTCTTTTCTGGTCATTAAGAGCACGTTTCAATCAAAAGCCGTCGGTATAGCACCTTTGGAACCAAAATGATCACCAATGAAGAGGTACCTCGACCGTAGATCTGAGTAGTGTTTCGACTGCAGACAGTACTCTTATATGTGGGTGGGGTGGTTGTTACTCACTGCTCTGTCCAGCGGCACTTGCTGTACTTCCTTGATCACCAGTGATACAGAGTGAAGTCTGCACCCTGTTTATCGTCTACAGATGAGACCACAGTCTCTCTAAATGGGATATTTATAAAAAGCAAGGTTTGTACATCAACTCCTTGACAGGCAAGAGCAGGGGTTTATTCTGCCCGAGCGCACCTAACAAATCTCCGACAGTCTGACAGGAGAATTAGAATATATGCTGTCCAGTCGCAATAATATACATTTTTGTGTCCTGATGGAGGGCCACTTCTATCAGAGACAGCCATTGCCATGAAGGGGTGTACTTGGTCTGAAACTGTGTTTGGGTGGGTGGTGCATGTCAAGTCAAATCCAGATGAATCCCAGGACCCAAGGTCTCCTAGCAGAAAATGTGGTTTTTAATATTGAACACACCAGACACTCACTGAAGACCCAACATTGACCTACATCCGGCCATTACAAAAAATCTAACTTAAGACCTAATCTTTGCCTGTACTTTCAGCAATGCTGGACTGAATTTGAGTCTCACCTCCGTCACTAAACTGTTAGATGAGGTAGCTGCTTGCCTGCTTACAGCCCTTCTAACTAGTAACAACTTTTCTGATAAGTTTTGGTCTGGGTTCAGAGTAAAACTGCACTGACAAGGTTAGCAAACAACCTCTCAACTAATTGCAAAGAAAGAGCTCAAGTCAAGAGAAAGTGAGGTCAAAACAAACTTGTAATATGAGGTAAGACTGTATTTCTTTAGCCATTGAGCTTTTTAGCAAAAACCTTTCCTGGTGGTTTGTGTTGTTCACTGCACACAGTAAATATATGCATTTGCATATATGAAAATATGCATTGTTCTTTCAACATTTCATTGTTAATGTGCTAACTGGCTAAGCAACAGCATGACAATCTTCTGGTTTCCCTTTTTGAATGGCGCTACAAACTACGGCCGTCTGCTGGTATGCCATCAGTAATAGTCTTTGCATTGCATTTATGTGCAACTTTTGGCCAAGACACAGATCTCGTAAGACAAACTAACACCCATTTTAAGTCGCCACTAGATCTTTGATGTTGGTGTGGTTTGTCTGGGCCTTTTCGGCGTACCCGCTGCCATTTTAAAAGCAGTGGGTACAAAACCAGAACTGAGAGATTTATTGATGATGCTGAAAAGACAGCGTTCTAACAGACTGAATAGTTGTTTTGTGAGGTTGCCTCGAATGAGGTCTGGGACACACATGGTTGGTTTAAAACTTTTAACAATTTTAGAAAAAGTGCAGCAGAGCATATTTATCCTTAAGCAATGATTAGCTCCATTGTTAATAACACTGGTATCAAAGTCTGAACTGTCGCTTCACAACACCAGATTGTAGCATGTTTCAGGTGCCTGAAAAATGATTCAGAATTTAAAGGTTTAATGAGGCCCCCTCTGAGACTGATGGTTGTGCATCAAAAAGCATTCACTCCGAAGGTCCTGAAGCACAATGTGTTTACAAAAGCTTCGATAGCTGGAAGGGTGCCACATTTAAATGCAAATCACACCACACTTAATGAAGAACAGATGCATTACACATTATCTAATGAGTTACAAGCTTAGGGATCAAATGAGTGAAGCTTTAGCAACATCAAACAGTGAATCATTCCCGCAGCTAAAGATTATCTGTCAGCACAAAATCCCCAAACTCCTCCAAACAACTGCAAACAATCTGATGGAGCCCCTGTAGCTTAATACGCACAGCACAGGAAGGTGTGTTCATCACAAAAGAACCAAATCACCTGCCCTGCTTGAGTTCAAAATGGCTGAACATATTACCTGAGCACTGAAATCGCCTCTGGGTGGAATGTAGTCAAGAGTGAACAGCAGAGAAAAACTGCCTACCTTTGCAAAGTGAGTCGCACATCATCGCTGAACTACAACATGTCGCATACAGACCCCTGTCAGCTCCTTGCCAGTAATTACTACATTTCTGAAGAAATTATCATCCTTTGCTCCATTTACGTCAACCCCGGAACAAAATGTTTTAGTCAAGTCTCAAGCGCACCTCTGCAGAGAGTCGGTGAGGTGGCAGGAAATAGAAAACTATCAGGCTGTCAGAGTGGATTACACTGACAAAGCACCGGCGTCTAACTGAGGAGCTGGAAAACAGGAACTCAAGCCACAGTGTTGTTCTTCACGTCAGTCAAACACTCCTTCATGAATATTGATACTTAAGAGGTGAACCAAGCTTAATTATTTGAAAGCATGTAAATGAATCAAGAGGTAAATGGTCCAGGGTGCAATGAAAAGGAAACCGTTATCAGTCATTTCAATGTCAAGAGAGCCCACCGAGGAGCAAGCATAGTATATTCTAATCACCTACAGCAGAGGAAACACTTGAGTCCAGTCTTGGACATTATCACGGTATTACAGTATACCAGGGTATTTAGAAATCCCGAAGGTATGTTTTTCAATCATAAATACAGGTGCTCCTTTTTCTTTTAAATTCACTGCATGTAGTGCACAGCGCGCACCACCAGTGCTCAGCCTCCAGTCTCTACTGGTGGAACAGGCAGCTGAGCAGACAATTAACAGGACTGTAAACAGCTGGTGGCCAGCAACGGCAGAGATAGATCGTGGTTGTTGGAATGATGAACTTACTAACTAGATCACTAATAACCAAGACGGTTTGGGTGGGTTTCATTTTATTCATGTTGAGTTTAAATAAAGTGTGTTTAATGATGAGTTAATGAGGCAATTAAGTCTCATCAGTCTTCTATGACTGAGAGAAAGTTGAATTCAAAAGGTGTACAGTTATATTTCTCTGTTTAAAAAGGAAGATGGATGTGAGAATATTACTTTTCTAAGCATTTTGTGTATTTCTATTCTGTATTTATTAGTCTGAAAAGCTGAAAGTAAGTGCTGCACTTGCCCTGGTGAGTTTTTCTTGCAAATCATGGCTTTATAATCTTGAGTATATTCAAGATGTTTTTGTATCTTTCTTTCTTTCTTTTTTTTAACTTTTCACTTAAAAAAAAATCAGAATATACACCCTTTCCCACCTCATGTGCTTTGGTTTGTTTCACCCAGCGTGAAATGCTGTGATGGATGTGTTTTTTAGAAGCAGATTTAGTGATTTGTGGCCCCAGGCAACCCCCCTCGTGTTAACTTTCACCCCTTCTCTAACTGGGAATGTTGGTGGGCTATCTGCAGTAAAACTGTCACTAATATTAGTATAAATGTGTTAATATATTTTTGGTAGTTAAACTATTAATACCACAAAGTAAAAGCACTACAATCAAATTTTTATTTAAAGTGAAGAGTGGAAGACAGGCATCATCAGAGCATTATACTTAGATTTATTTAGTCTGACAGAAGGCGGAAAATAATGTAGGAGAGAAAGTTTTACAGTGCTGAGTACAAACACACAGAAGTCTGACAAAAGGCAGGGGAAAATGTAGGAGAGAAGAAACATGTAGTGAAACTGTATTTCGAACCGAAGCTACATTATTTAGCTTTCTGATTGCAGCTAAGTTCTGGGTGTTTATCTAATGCAGATAATTACTAGGGGATACAAAATGGCACTTCATTATTAGGCTACATATTGAAAAGCTTTCTATATTACATCCATTATTACATGGGCTAAATGTGGTAGAGATGTCCATTGCTGCCATGCTGCAATGGAGGAGTCCTTTTGTGATGAGGTCTGGCAATTTATTTTTCCGTTGCATCAACTGTCCCCGAACTTGCCTTCTCTATTTTGACTTCTTTACCAACATTTCCAGAATGAGTTTGGACACCCCCCAATGAAATCGGTTGGCCTTGCAGCATCCAGCAGTTAAATGTACGGAAAGAGAGAGAGCGATATGAACCTAAAAAAAATCCAATGTCTTTTCTGACAAGAAAATGGGAGCATCATGCACCTCACCCCACCATGCCCCTTGTGGCTGTGCTGCGTTCGGGTTTATTGGGTCTGCTGTCAGTGGAGAAATTGCTGTCTCTTACTCCCTCCACTTTTTCTCCCGGTGTGATTGTTGAGCTTTAATGAAAAACGGTGAGTCTAAAAGTCTAGTTGTCCTTCCTCACTTCCAAGGACCCAAATCGAAAGCATTTACTTGTAATGTTTTTGACACTTTCAAAAAGTATCCTTGTACTGAAAATATCTATTTGTATTAACATTTGGCCTTTTGAAACAACAAAATTGACCCAAAGAAGCAAGGAGCATTGCTCACACCTTTTCATTAAGGGTTTTATTGGTGTTGGTGGTGTAATTGTTGCTGTTGAAAATGGTCAAAGTTACATTGGTTGAAAAATAAAAAGGAAAAACATCCCCAACCATATCCTTGGCAGGTGGCCTGCAACATTATTTGGGAGTATAAAATGAAAAGTATTGGTTCAGAGGAGGTCTAATATTCAGCTCCAATGCTCCAGCTCCCTGTTCTGTTATGGTTAGGGAAAGATTATGGTTTGACTTCGACCACAATCAAGTCTGGAAATGCAGCCAATGTCAAAACAACAGTTTTTGCTGTTTATTTGTCCAAAGTGGTCTGCAGCTTGGCCACCATTTAGTGACTTTACAGACGTTGTTTTGATGCATATAAAATGCAGCGTCATACAATAAGAACAAAGAGAATAAAGAGCAAACAATATTAATAGAATATAAAAGGAATACGCTTAAAAAACTAAAACTAAGAGACTGTACATATATACATATATACAAGTGTAAAGTGCGGAGTGACTGCAGTTGCAGAGGTACAGTAAGCAAAATTTGACCGGAATATAAGATATCTGTGGTTTGGGGAAATGTACACTGTCCATATTTTTATTTGGCGACTGGGGTGCAGAACCATATGTGTCTTTTAATAATGTTAGTGTTTTGTGTTTGCAAAATGAGAAATGTTTTGGCCACTTGACAATGTCACTCCAACATTCACTCTATATTGGACTGTTTTTAGTTTCTGCCGACTACTAAGAAAAGTATGTGGTGCTTTAGCAGCCAAATGCTCTGTTATGTTTGCTAGCAAGTTACTAACCATCTTGCTAAATGTGGTGAGGCAAGTGGGGGAAAGGGAAAATAACCGATACAGCATAGTAGTCCAGTATTTTTGTGTGATAATAATGTATTGATAATCTTACAATACATTACAATACATGGGTTTTTTAAAATTATATAAATTACCAATATTACAAATGAATTTTAAACTTTTGGTAGCCTACTAGAATAATATAATCAACTGTTCATTCAATTTACTAGATACATTATGCTGCAATAAAAAAATCATAGATAATAAAGACAAAACAGTTATCCTTAGGGGACATCATTTGCAGTTGGGTAATAAATGGTACTAAGGGTAATAAATTGCATGCATGTATATGTATTTTATTTATTTATTTATTTTTATTATACAACATAGACATCACAGGTCAATCTGAATCTACTGGGGTGGGAAGGGGAGAGTTAGACTTTCCATAACTAACTTTCCTTCTGGAGTATCAATAGCCAAAAAAAAAAAAGAAAAACATATGAGCTCATATGGATGAGATGCATGATTAATTCTTACACTCTGTACAAAACTCGATAAAAATTTGATCACAAAAAAAGAAAAAACAAAAGCACATGCTGGCATGGATGGTTAGAATAAGCCAAAAAGGCAGGTGGTAAGGGGTTGAAAAAAAAACCATCACAGCGAACACCTGACTCCTGCATGAAAGTCCCGGGTTTGTTGGACCCATCTATCACCCCTCTTGCTTCCCCTACAGGCACCCTTGCGTTCCTTATGTTATGTTGTTATCAACAACATTTCAACCTGACGCCATCCTGCCACATTTCATGCAGATGCAACAAGTTCCATCCGGCCATGTGCCATACAACTGTCCGCCAGAGTATAATAACGCCACAACCAGTTCTGTCAGACCACATTCTCAGCTGACGCCATTTATCACTGTTTCATGCAGATGTGACAGGTGCCATTGGCCGTTACAATATTAGGTGAAAAGCACAGTCAAAGTGGCAGTATTTTATGAGTTCGGAATGAGAGCAGGCTAAACTGAGACAATGAGCTGAATGGGACTATAAAATCCTGTAGATCTTAGAAAAACTGAGTTTGGTGATAACTCTCAGTGGATTACGTAATAAACAAACAAAGTCTTTTGTGTCATTCTTTGTAAATATATATATATATGATTTAAAGCAGCACTTATGTCTCCAATAAATTTTGAATTTTAACCTTTTAATACCTGGGCAATTTGGCTTGATTTCTTTCACAAATATGGGAGGGCGACAAGCAACTTAACAAGAATTGGCTTGAAAAATAGGAAGAGATTTGTAAAAGTTACAATAAAATTATCCGTAAAAGCAAAAAAAAAAAAAACAAAAACCCTCAAGAAAGTTAAAAAAAAGAGAATACTTTTTTCTCGTTTCTGTAAGCTTAAATATATAATTAAGACTTATGAATATAGTTTTCTGGAGGTTTTGATTATATCTGTGCGGCTCTCCAAATAATTCAGATCATTTCATTGTCATCTTTTACCCTTTTTTTTTTTTTTTTTTTGCAGTTTGCGGGACATCTCTTGCCAAGTTGCACATTATTTTTCTCTCCATGTTTTTGAAAGAAATCAAACTAATTTTCTCAGAGTTTAGTATGTTAGTGGAGAAAATGTCGATCCAGGTTTTAAGTTTATGACTTAGTAATGAAAAAGGACTTACCCTGTCCTAAGCAAAACTCAGATGAGAAAAATGCAAACCTTTGTTCAAAGTGTGAGCCAAGAGCAAAAAAATAGCCAGTTCTGACTACACTGAATGTGCAGGAGTTGTGCACTAAGTTTGAGGTCATTTACTATTCCAACCCCTTGCTCCACCACATGCTTAATGACCCTCTTCCATTACAGACTATTTCACATGATGCACAGTTGCTTAATGACATGCAATGCCTTTTTTTTTTTTTGCATTTGGTGAAAGAAAAAAAAACAGTCATGAGTTGGCCTACTTTCCTGCAAATCTCTATCTGGAGGCTTCCTATCATTATAGTCTGAACATTAAAGTGAATTCACAACTTATACAGCACTGGGGAGAAAAAAACAGCACAAGCAATTACTCTAAGAACAAAAACAACCACTCACTTAATAGTCCTTTTTTTGTGAGGCGAGAGGAATCTCACTCGACACGAAGAAAATCTAACTGGAGGCTTGCTTAAATGTTATTTCTAAGGTGTAGAAAGCGCGGGGCTAACTGTATTTGTCAGCTACCTCGTCTTCAACTTCGACCGGAGAAATCATCGTAAAAATCCCTGCTGGAGCCTGCTGACCTGTTATGTCACGCTGAGTCATAGCGTATTTGTTTTTGCATAAGTTTGCATGTGTCAAGGTCTGTATTTTTACTCAGATAAAACAGGAGCACATAGTGGGAACAGGAAGAGATGTAGACAATGCGAAGGCCAAGTGCACTGGGATGTTTTGCCTCCTCCAGCCACTGCAGGGGATTTACATGGCAACACTTCAAATCTAGATCATCTGTGAAAGGTAAAAGCGGCCTCCTGTTGTCCTTCATGCTTCCTCTGAATAATTCATGTGAAGTGATGAGCGAGAGATGCGGCCTTGTTGACCTCAACCCATTTTCATTATAGACTAGTGTCAATACGTATTAACCCTTTGAAACCTGGAGTGACAGCACTTTTCTTGTGCTGCTTTCTGACTCATTTTTCAGAAAATTATTGTTAAAAAGCTGGGTAAAAATGTCAAGGGACAAAAAGAAAATAGCTAGGGAAAAACTTCATGTATAAATATAATTACAAATCCTTTTTCGTGTTTTAGTTTCCAATTTTCAGATAATTTTTCTTGTACTTTTTAGAAATTTCTTCCTAGTTTGAGGGTGATTTCTTCTTTCCTTGCTCATTGCCTTTGAGCTGAAATTATGTTATGAATAAATATAATCTTAAGCATTTTTTCCAAGTCTTGTTTGCTGGTTTGTTTCTTTTTACCTTCTCTTTTCCTTTTCTTTTTGTTGTTGTTTTTTTGCTAATTTTGCTCATATTTTTACACAAATTCCTTGCTAATATTTTGGTCATTTTTGCTTTTTGGTGCTCCTTGTTTTTTTTTGCTCCTTGTAATTTTTTTTTTTTTAACCAACTTTTTAACTTTGTTTTTGGTCATGTTTTTCATTTTGTAGCTCATTGCTTTCTTCACATGTTGAAAGAAATCAAAGCCAATTTGCTCATGTTTCAAAAGGTTAAAAAGAATGAAATATTGGCTTTGGCGAAGAACATGAAACATTTACATTTTTCACTACTCCACACTCACAGAACGTGATGTTTAGCTAGGGAAGCGACGTCAAGCTCAATTTGCTTGATATTTCTGCAGCTTGAGCAACACTAATGTACTAATGGAGAAAATGTGATTGATACTAGAGCCATTCCTCAAGGATGGGCACAGCAATATGGGCTATGTTTTCAGACGCTGGTGCTGAATTTCTCCTGTTGATTGGGGCAATGGGCGGACAGCATCACATTGTGCTTCGCTAAGATTGAAATATCCCTCTGTGGAATCATACTACAGTGAAGCTACTCCCAGGCCTCATCCCAAGCAGTGCATGCTGTAATCACAGTCGTCACCGCTCCGAGATCAAGCGAGCTCGAGGAGCTAATAACAGCTTTGCAGGATAACACGCAAGAAAATGAATGATATGACAGTTTGTTCTTCCTTTTGATCCTCAGAAAACCCGACCGCTGATTGGACTGCTGGGTGGTTTTACACTGAAGGCAGTTATGTTGCTGTATTGCTGCTGTGTTACATATTGATCATGTGGCTGCAGACATGAAAATTAATAACAATGTGGAATTCCACTCATTCAACATTTATTATACCATGGTGTGGGTGAAAACTATTAGTATTATCAGCAATTAATGGACACCCTGCAGCCAACTGCTACGTAGTTCCAGTAAAACTATCTGCAGTCTAACTTAATGCACTTGCTGCATCAGCCTGTATGTGAAAATGAGTAACCATAGCAACAGCAACACACTCAAAGCCTACGTTTACATTTTATTGAAACAAGCTAACATCCAATTAAAACTAAAATTGACTACAACAGGTTTTAAAGGTCCCATATTTTGCTCATGGCACCGTTCATATTGTATTCTATAATAATAATAATAATATCAAATAAAAATAAAAAACACAAAATATAAATAATATATAAAATATATAAATACAAAAAATAATATAATTGCATTGTATGAACATTTTTTCATGCTTTGCTGTTTCATGTTCAAAAAACACTTTATTTTTCTCATACTGTTTGCCGGAATATACCTCTATTCACTCTCCATCTGAAATGCTCTGTTTTTGCGCCTCTATTTAAGCCCACCTCCCGAAAAAAGGCCTTGTGTGCTCCACATCGGGGCTCTCATAATAGCCACGAAATTACTATAACAGCGCTGTGCTGGCTCTTTAAACCTTTGTAAACCCTTTAACTGGAATTGCGTTGCTAGTAAAGGCTTGGATCCCCGTTTACTTCCTGTCAGTTGATGTCATTTAAACACAGTAAAACATTAAAAAAAAAAAAAAAAAATCAGAATTTTTATGCTTTGTTTCAAGTTTTAAAAGTATAGTTGTGATATCACAAATTTATGGAACTCCTGACGGCCCGTTCAAAGCAACAGCTTCTGAACACAGACTGTGCACTGTAAAAAGAAACAATTTGTTTTCAAATTTAAAGTTGACTGAATCTGAGAAGACAAATTGAGGAATTTTCAAAATAATAAAACTTGTTTTCTCAAATTCAACTTCAAATTTTAAAGCAGCCCCGGCACCAACTTTTTTTTAAGTTAAAACAAACGGTGTCTTTTTACAGTGTCTGTATTTCTCTGTGGATTGAGTGTTTCGATACGTTCACAGTATTTATATAGCACCTGTACTTGCTTTATATCATATTAAGACCTGGATATGTGACTTTTAACAATATGGGATCTTTAAGGCAGACACTAGAAGCACCCAGGCGTCGTAACCATATTTCTCTGGGCATTCTAGCAACGTCTAAATATCATGTTTACAGGAAAAGGTCTATTCAGCTATTCTTTATGTACACATAGTGCATTCAGCTGCTTAACACAGACTAAAAACTGAAAATAATAAGTCAACAGTCTCATAAAATAAGCCAACGATGACTCACACAGGACCGAAACCCAGTCTCCTGAGTTTCACCCATTTATTCACAACATCTTACCCTCTGCATACTACATCACCTTACTTCCTGGAAGTACAGCTGTGAGCTCTTTTCTCATACATTTTCCACTTTAATCTCAGAGAATATCCAATATTGGTAAATACAGGACCTAACCATGACCTCTGCACTAATCCTGTCATGATGGCAATCATAGCACACAGTGGGGGCCATAATAGTGTACTGATGTGAGTAAGTGGCAATAACTGCAGTGTGACTTTTGTTACCTGGGTGCTATTCAACACTCTGCCCCTTTCTAACCTATTTGGAAATAACAACTTTGATGACTCCTATTCATCACTCAACTTGTTACTTCCAGCTGCAGCTAACATGGCCGATCCTTTATTGGTGGAAATCTTGATACTGACTTGGGGACAATGACATGGCTGGATTGACAGTTGTTAAAATTACTGCTAGATTATATTTTCTCAACCATACACAATGTAATCGACTTGAATCTTGCAAGCAAAATGTTACCTTTCAGGCTCATAGCTAAACCATAGACTGTAAATAATGGACGTAGCCACATGACATCACCCATTGGTATGTGAATATAGGTTTTGAAGCCTCTAGTTTGGCATTTTGGAATCTTGTTTTTTGGTGCCATAACTTACTTTTTTGGGCCAGAGGGTGGAGCTGTGGAGAAGTGAGGAGTGAATCTGAAAAATTTACCCTTGGTACAGTTGTCATCAGTGTTGAAATTAGCAATTGAAACCAAAACCGTTTTTTGCACCAGGCTGTAAACATGTTTATTTCCACTGGTAAATTGGGCATTTTAACCTAGGGGTTTATAGGGATTTAATCTGTTTTGGAGCCAGCCTCTAAAGGCCATTAAAGAAACTGCAGTTTAGAAGAATTTACCCTTGTTGATGTATATAAGGTTCATCCTACTCACTGAGGTAATAAGACTGGGAAACCCTCGGGTGTTTTTAGGGAAAACTAGTTATAGCTTGTGAAAAACTTTAGAGTTTGATTGCAAAACACAAAACATAAATCACTTTAATTATTTTCCTTGCAGAGCCATGGTATAATCAAGAAAATACCTTTTTAGTTGTCCATAATCAGTCATTTATGAACTCAGCGGAGGCAAGTGGCCTCCCCCTCATTCAATAATTCCTGATAATGAACAACTTGTTGGGAATTATCTTTTACATAATCAATGTCACTAACTCACTTGGTAACGTTAATTAGTTATGTGGAAAGCCATGAAAAAGGTCAGTTTGGAGAAAATATTATTCACTGATGAACTGAGCGAGCCATTTTATGCACGTACAGTAATGATGATTTTGTTAAACAGTGAAAAAGTTCAAATGGCACGATGTCAAAATATCAGTAAGAACATTAATCTAATATCAATATCTGGCAGATTCAAAGTTGTATTGAAAATAATCAAATCAAAGCAGGGAACCATGTTTCACTGCATTGCATCAGAAGTGTCTTCTCGGGTCCTTTAACTTTCAATCATTTTATTTTGTTACTTTCTAATTGAAATTTGTTTGAAATGATACAACTTCACGGCACGGCAACTTGGAAAATGCTAATATTGAATTCTAATCCAGCCATTTATAAAATACCTTATATGAAAGGGGAGTATTACTAAATTAAGAATCATCTTGTTGATTTGTACACTTGTTTCCATGCATCAGAAAATGTTGTTTTTTGTTGATTTTTTCAGCATCAACACAACTTGCGACTATTATCTGTAAAGCCTTAGTTTATTTATCTCACCCACTGACCTGTGTGGACATCAGTGAAGGGTGGAACAACAACAGAGAGAGTTGAGATAAGTTTAATTCTCCTCTCCTTGCCAGGAGACCAGCTCCACAGCAGTCAGCTATCAGGCTTGGCACCCACATTTTGGACAGCCCAACACCGCCCTAGCATATATGCGTAGAGGACGTTATGGATTACTTCACATTTAATAACATGTCAAAGTCGAAGCGGATTTGTATGAGCCACGGTCCACAAAGAGAGGCAGATGCTCAGGCTGCAGCTGATAGTGCTGCTCCTGCTCCGCAAATGGTTAGCCCTGCTGAGCTAGCTCTAATGATAAAAACTGAGTCCCTACAGCCAATGACCAGAGTTCATTAGTTGCATGTCTGACCCTGTTGCCCTTCAGTGCCGAGTGAAATTGAGTCACTAGTGCAGTGAAGTTCTCTCGAACTGATGCTTCTTATCTGACTCTGCTGCTGAAATCAGGAAAAACTCAGGGTGGATGGGTGTGATAAAGAGAACTTGAAACTTTTTTCACTGACAAAAAAATAAATTATTACATTAAAATTTAATTAAGGGATCATGTTTTCTGTCCTTAGAGGCCCATCACATCTTTCGGCCATCGTGGCAAGTTACTATCTAAATGTAATCAGTGGGGGTAAATCCCAGCATCACTCTGTCCTACTTTACCTTTTCATCATATGTTTCCTCATGCACTGACTGCAATGAGAAGAAGACTCTGGCACATTTATCTCCTGATTGTCTTTCATTGTGTGATGCAGAACAAGGTCCAGATGCCAATGAAACATTTCTGTTAGGAGTTCGACGAATCTGCAGCCTTGGCTGATGTACGTGTACAGCTGCTAACTGTTCTTAGTTAGAGGAGCCAGATGGCAATGCTGGCTGCTTCACCTGACCCTTAGAAACCACTCATACACAGGTTCTGTGTTGTATTGTAATGCATTATGGTCAGTGTGAAGGTGTAATGAGAAGCTTCATCAGCAGTGCAGTGAAGATGCATAGTCCAAAATATGGCTGTGCAATATGAGAAAATATTTCATCATGATAAAAAAACATCTATCATTTCATATTATTCTATATCATTCATTTAGTTTACGTCATCTGATAACACTTTGCATCCATCTGTGTGGCTGAGGGGGCGTCTACACAATGCAACCAAAACAAACAATCATGGAGGAGCTGGAAACTGGCGTTTTGTTTTCCCCTCTCCCTTCTCTGCATCTCACAGACACAAAAAACAGGGCTTTTGCAGAACTCCAGTCGCAGCTATTAAGTCACATTTTATATTAATAGTTTGACTATCACAGCACCAGTGTAACTTGCAAATCTTCAAATCAATGTTTGAACTTATAATGCGCTTACAGTTTAACATTATGCTAATCCTAACATCCAACTGTTGACTGGAAGCTTCAAGTCCACAGCAAAAACCTCAACACTTCCTGCCCATGATGAGTCAAGTCCTTCAAAACAAAAGCATCATGGGCTCCGCTTTGATTTATTTAATTATAAAAATACTTAATTTAACTTTACTGTAACGGCACTCTATTCAACTGTAAACTTTACTTTAACATTATAACAGCATTTTCTTAAACTTTATTATATTGGTAGTTTATGTAACTTCATTTTTTGGCAGTAGCTACATAGCTACTTTATCTGTAACTGTGATTCATTTAAAACTTTTGTTTTAGTAGTTTACAGTTGTTTAGATATTTCAAAATACAGAGATATATATCGTGTGTCGCGATATAGCCTAAAAATATCGGAATATTATTTTAAAGCTGTAGTGCCCAGCCCATATATCAATATTATATCTAAAACCTGATATAAGACAAGATATTATCTAAGATTTTGGATATAGTAATTGTTGTCTTTTCCTGGTTTTAAAGACTGAGTTACAGTAGTTTTCTGAACTTACCTGACTGTTCTAGCTGTTCTATTATTTGCCTTTAACCACTAAGTCATACCCACATTAATAATAATTAATTATAAAGAAATTGGGGAAATTATATTTTAAAGCACCAATAGTCACTCCTTCAATGTGGTTACAATATCAATAGAGGTATTTGGTCAAAAATATCCTGATATTTGATTCTCTCCGCATCACCCGGCTCTAAGAGATCTCTAGTTAAAGCCTCATACACAAAGCATCTGGGTACATGTAGGCAGAGCAGGACAGGCTCAGTGAGCAGGAGGATAATTTGTCAATATGAACGGCACAGACAGCCTTAATGGACTCCCTAATGGACTTAATGTTTAAATGACAATTAACAATCATAAAGTATACACACTCAATTTGTCATGCTGACAGAGCACACTGGTAACACAAAGTGAAGGGGCTACTTTTACCCTCTGAAACCTGGATCGACATCACTTTTCTTGTGCTGCTTTCAGATGCCTTCTACAAATATTCAAACCTTTGAAGCATGAACAAATTGGTGCGATTTCTTTCAAAACCATGAGGGGAAAAACAGCAATGAGCAACTCAGCAAGAAATGTTCCATAAATAGCAAGATTATTGTAGATTTAGAAAATTATTTTTTAAAAGCTAGGTAAAGAAGGGGGAAAAAGAAAATGGCTAGGGAAAAACTTCTGTCAGGTAATTTTCTTTTTTGACTTTCTTTTTCATGTCTTGTTTGCCAATTTTCTGATAATTTTCTTGTACTTTTTACTAATTTTCTTTTGTTGCTATTTGCCTTTTTTCCCCATTTTTTCACACATTGTTCAGTTGTTAATGATTGTTATGAATGAGCCTCCTGGATAAAGCTCTTTGCACTGTAAATACTACATGTTATCTATATTGCTTTAAGCTGTTACCAACTTTAACATACAGGAGACATATCAAAACACAATCCAATTAACAGAATACAAGCAATATGAAAAAGATCTCTCTTACTGTGTTGTTTCCATTTCCATTTAGATGTAACCCACTGTCAAACATTGGAGAGGATACTCGGCTTTGATCGGTGGAGGGCCCAGGAGAACCTGAGAAGGAAAAAGAAACGCATTCTTAACAAAAAGTCTTATGAAGAATAACCGTTAAAGGTTTTGTCTAATTTCATGGTCAGTCTATTAATATTTTATTTCAACAGAAACAAGAAAACAAGAAGGGTACTCGGACAACACAGATCTCTGCCAAGGCCAAATGCCCTGACTCACATTTAAGCAGCAAACTAACATTTGCAATGGAAAGATATAGCAGAGTCAAGGCACCCTGAGTAGAAAATTCACAATCCCTCTATGTGCTGTCGGCTGAGCTTCTCTGTTTTTTGTTTTGGTAGATGGGCCAGCCACAGTGTATATTGGCACATGTGCCCCAAACTTGTGTAAATTACATTTGTATACTTCATATGTATCATGGTATCATGTTGTATCAGTGTTTTTAAAGTGACGTAATATATGAGCTGATTTTTGTAATTGGAAGGGGGAGGGGATGGTGGATGGCACGTCACCTAAGCTCCTTTAACATATGAACTGCAAACCTCAAATTGTTAAGAGATTACCCAGAGAAGCTGTATGTGACAAATGTCCAAATCTGTTGGATCAGTGATTAAACCGACTTTATTCTGCCAGCTCCCTGGTGGAGAGTGTGTGTAATATCTTACTGAGCCAGTGTAAATGAAGGAATCATCCAGAGAATTCAGAGTGAGCGAATGCACTTGTTGGTGACGTTTCTATCATGTGGCTTATGCAAAACTGGAAGAAAACAAACATCCACGGGTGCAGAAGGCTCATTTACATGAAGACGACAAATTAAGATGTCTAATTAAAGGGATGACGAGTTTCAAGAACTTCTGACGATGAGGCCTGAAGCAAAAATCTTCACATTAATTACAGGAATGGCAAGAGACTCTTTATTTTATGACCTAATTACAAAACCAGCTACGTAAACTCAGCATAATCTGCGTCATGCCCTGCCTCCTGCATACTCTACTAAAGTGCCAACCCTCCCCTGATTCTCCATACACTGTCGGGAGTTCATATGAGAAGTCGGCTGTAGGCAAGACGCCTATCCTGCTGCAGACCACTACAGACCACTTTTAGAAACAAACGACAACTGTGATTTAGAGTCACTGATGTGTTTTCAGCTGCTTTTTAATCCCAAAACATGGGTGTTTTTGAGCAACTCACTGCCGGTTTTCTACCGAGGATAGGGCCACGAAAAGCTGTAATTTACCAAGATTATCTTTTGCTGACCATAATCAAGTGGTTTTTGTGCCAAATTTGACCCATCCATTAACCACAGCGTTGTTGAAACATTAAGTTTCAACATACATAATAACCAGTTTCATACATCTGTAGTTTGGAGAAATGTACATTACAAACATTTTTTCTGGTAGTTGGTTTAGCTCACCCCTAATAACAATCACTATGCTGAGATGCTGAGAACACACCTACAAAATGTAGTTGGGGGTCCATTTACTCTTTCATGTGTATGCTTCAACAGGACCTGAATTGGCCTAGCTGTTCTGCGCATGCTCCACAGTCCCCGTGCCAGGTTTTGACCCAGCAGTCGAAAAGCAAAATTTCTTAGAGGAAAGTCGAGAAAAACACAATAGGAAGAAGGGAAGAAAAAACATGACGAACGTCCCAAGTAAAGTGTAGAGTACCTACGAAAAATGTACAGTGCCAACAAGCAACTTGCTTAACATGCAACCCATTTGCCACTTGCTAACTTGTTTGCAATGTCACAAAACAAATCAACTAGAAGAAGGTCCAATAGCAACTAGACAAAGGAGATATATCTCTATCTGAGTCAGACATACTTCCAACATCAAATAAAGGTTTACATACTTGTGGAAGATATCTGAGAGCAGCACGGGAAGTGATTTGGCTTCAAGTTTCAAAAGGTTAATGAAAGTGAAAAACAGTTCACATATTTATTTTGTGATTAGGAACTGCTCCGAAATTTAATGGGCTCTTCCTTAGCCCCTGCTTCAACCTTCCACTGAATTTCATGAAAATCAGGTCTGTAGTTTTTTCATCATCCTTCTGACAAATAGACAAAAACACTGAAAATGTAACCTCCTTGGTGGCGGTTGCAGGTCAAGAGTTAAATCTAGACCTAAATTCCCATATCCCAGCTCATAGTCTTGAATATTATCATTGACTTTATTCCGCTGCCCTGCCTTTAAGCCGTGCAGTGCATTTCATGGACAGCTTCCAAACCAGACAAATGCTGCTCTTTGATACGATATTAGTTTGCCTTCAGAGGACCTTCCTTCTGATTCGGTCACACTTGGTAAAGTGTGACAAACGGCTCCTGGCCTCCCCTGCCTGTCACTGGTGCCTTGGTGAAACAAAGGGCGGCTTTGAGACAATTCGACTTGAACCTTTTCGTTTTCAGGCAACAAAGCACGACTCACGGGCCAAACCCCCTACAGCTAAACCTGAGTGCTCTGCACTGATGCCTTCCTATGAATGTTAACTTCCCCAAAAGTTAGGAAGGCTGGATTCCTCACAGCTCTCAGACTAAATTTGTGAGAATGTGGTGGTTTGTGAAGTGATCTATAAATATTCATGCATGTCTTTTAGTATTAATTAGTTTTCTACATCTGTGAGCTCTTCATAATGAGGTAAATTGTGCAAAATGATCATTTTGTTTGCTCGCTGAGACCGAAAGGATTTGTTTTACACGTTCAGTCACTTTATTGCTTACAGATAATTTAGATGACAACAATTACTGGTGGTTTAGCAGTCTGTGTTTGTATCTAACACACGGCTGTGAACAGATGAAGCCCAAGATGCAAAGCTCCCATCAGTCACCATCACATTTGTCTTGGCTATGCTACTAAAACTTGAATGGAATAATTCTTCATTTTGTGATAAACACGAATTTGCTTTCTTGCAAAGAGTAAAATAATAAGATTGACACCATCCTCCTACCTGTCTGATATGAAATTGGAGCCAGGGGGCAGTAAGCCAACATACAAACGAACATATAAGAACAGAGCTAATTAACATCTTAATAATCACTTTTATTTTTCCCCAAACCAAAATGTGTAAACAAGAAGTTGCAGCAGACTAGGCAGGTTTGATACCTCTGACAGTCAAGCTAGTTTTCCCACCACTTTCAGTCTCGAAAGTACCTAAGCTAAGCTAACTGTCTCCTGGCATTAGCTTCATATTTAGAACAGGGACAATTATCAGAAAGAAAGCGAATGGAAAAAATTCTAAACTATGCACGTAACATCTTGTATATCTCTTGGAGGGTTTTCATTTCAGATTTATGCAAAACTTTTGCATTATTTTTGAAATGTCGCTAAAACACAATTGTGAAATGACAGCGTTTCCACTGAGTAATGTTATGTGACTTCTCCTCTGACAATAACATTCCAAGAAGCATGGTGATGGATGTTCAAATCATTAGCAGGTTTATTTCTATTGCAGCCACCACACTAACTGTTATTATCTCCAATCCAAAGGCGACGTAGGTGTGTTATGCAAACAATAATGGAAAGGCAAGCCCCTTATACATGGGAGCAGCCACGTATGAGAGATTTCTGGGAGGTGATAGTCCACGATTTCATGGAGGAATTACAGATTCAAAACTTCCAGATGAGCCTCTCAACTTTTAAAGAGTTATGCAATGCAATAACACCTCTAGAGGGAGCCAGTTCCTACTGACAATCTGTTGTAAATCATGTAACCTATAAAAGTGAGGAATGGGTTTCCATTGCACTGAGCGAGGCTACAAAGTTGTGACTACAGACAGAGACTGGAAACATCAGAGCCAAAGTAAAGCTTTATTTTTCTTCTAGGTTTCAAAGGGTTAAAACATCTATCACATTCAAGCGAATGGAGTTGTACCAAAGGACCAACCGTCATTGGACCATCCGTCGTACGGACTATAATCATAATTCCTGTGTGACTGTAGTATTTTTTTAGTAAGTATGCTAGGTTTGCTACTGTTGGAATATACGAAGAAACTAAAATATAACTTTCGCCACATAAATTACAAGTTAGAATAAGAAACTGGCCATCTTGATCTTTGTGTAAAGCTACCACTGAAAAGGGAATATTGTTATTAATGAAAAATCCCACCCCCCTACTATTGCTACAGTAGGTGGCAGCATAAGCCTCTCCTACCCAGTCTCTCCTCAAATATACAATTTCCCCATCTTTAAAGTGCAATTCTTGTAGGAAAACATCAGACGAAAGAACTTTTAAATGTGCCACAACCTTGTGCTTTTTCTACCATTATGTAATGGCCATGGACATTCCATGTGATACACTGGATTTTGTTATTTAGTACACTTGAAAATCTAAATTGATCATTCCTAAATTTACTCCCATACCGTTTGAGTATTAAAAAGAAAAAGAAAAGAAAAATATAGCAAAAAAGGGGCAGCGTATCAAAAGAAGATATCCAGTGTAAGATTGTATTGAGGACTCGAATTTGACAGACATCAACATTTTTGTTGTCTTTTCAAACAGAAATAAAGGTTTTGAGTAAACATCTAACAACAAACATACATACAACATAGAATTAAGTACAACCACTGTAAGGCACATTTCTAGGGTCGCTGAACCCCCACCCACGTACACACTGTGCCTAATCCTGCCAATCTTGATATTGCTATTTCTCCCTATTTAGGGCTCCTACCACATCCATAACCAAATTGAAAAGAAGAATAAATAAATTCAAATAAAAAAATATATATATATATAACTTAGATAAATAAATAAAAATAAATAAATAAAAAATAATAATAATGCTAAATTAAGAATAAAAAGACAGAAAATTAATAGGGAGAAAAGAGGGGAATCCACCTTTTCCAGAATCAACTTCACCAAATCAAACTGTCTCCCTTTCCCCTTGTCTCTCTCTATATGCATCCCTTTGTTTAAACCGTCCTCATCACTCGTCCTCATACCTTCCTAATCTACTATATCCTCCCTTATTCATTCATCAACCATAACCACCCCCCCACACGCATGCACACACACACACACACACACACGCACGTGCACATGCACATGCACACACACACACATCACAGTGAAGTATAATGTCAATGAAATAATTGTGGTAAATAATCATTTATCCCTCTAATACTAGCAGGATATCCATCCATAAAAGAATGCCTGGTTTGGAATGAAAAAAAAGGGAAAAACAAATAAATAAAAAATAATAATTAATAAAATTAATGTTTTTAAAAAGTAGGAATCCACAAGGATATCAAAATAATCATTAATCCAGAAGGAATAGTGTTTTGAAATCTATAAGTTATGTGCCCAGACCGCTTACCAGCTCGACTCAGTTCAAATCTCTGCTTGCTGGCTTTATTTAAAGCACATCTTAGTCTACTTTCACACTGCAGACCTTAGTGCTTAACTTGGATTGATTGCTCAGATCAGATTTTTTTGGTTGGCTGCTCCCATTACTTTTTATATTTGGCCAATATCAGATTCCATAGACAAGTGTAAACTTGTCACAGCTCTAAACTGATCCCCAAAGACAAAACAACAATAATGAAGACGTCAGACGCAGCATGCTGCCGTACAAAAGTAAACATGGAGGCCACAGAAGTCAGTGTTTACGGTTTCATTAATAAGTCAATGTGCAGTGGAAGCCAGAGAAATTGTTAGCAGATGATAACAAGGACAAGGACAGGGACAAGGACAAGAAAGACAGGAATATTTTAAATTATGGATTTTGTGTAGTAATGGCTGCTACTTCGGAGGTGTGTGTGGATGCAGAGTCAAAGCCACGAGTGGTGAGAGAGTGACGTGAATAGCTTCACTGAAACATGTTTCATCCAAAATTTCACTCTAATAACTTAATGAGGTCTAACACTTCACTGACCCTCCACTGACTATTTCTGTCACGGCTGACATCCATGTTTTTATTCACTAAGTGACTCCCGCAGGCACATAATTGTGACAAATGCTGATGTAGAGTGACATAAAAGCTCTGTTATCACTGTTCAAACTGCTCCTCTCATTATCCATCTGATCTGGTCAGATCGACAGATCGGCTATCCAACGCTCAAGTCACAAACTGCTGCTAAGGAAAAAGCAGAACTCATGACAAGATGAATTCGTGGACCCGCAAAAACCTCCGACTTTAGAGAGGGGAAACAGAATGATGAAAAGGGGCACACACACACACATTAAAAAAAAAAAAAGTTTGTCATTGTCCCCCACACTGGTATTTTATCCCTCCTCTACCTAAATATATAAAAGTGTAGTCCCACTTACTTCCTAACTGTGCTCCATAAAAGTGTCAAAGTTTCCCAAATTTTAAATGTACTTTTAGTCTTTAGAGCTGTATCAAGATCTCATTGTCTCGCTTGCTTTGTTTTCTCACGTCTCTCACCTGTGTGCCTGATTTGTCACCTTTAACTGGCTCCACATGGATGATTTTAGTGTCTGTGTTTTCATCTCTTCAAGCTGCTGAAGGTAAATACAGGAGCAGGGGATTGCAGCTCTGGGTGGTTCTGACATTACTGCTCGCCTCAGGCCACTGAGCATGACAATTTTATACCCTGAAATAAACGCTCATCTACTGAACTGCTTTAAAGCGTCAAGGTGCGCTAAAGAAAATCTCCCATTAAGGTGGTCTATTCCTTTTTATTGCTGAAAATGCTCAATGAAATAAAGTTTATTGTGAGTTTGCATGGCGTCAAAACTGCAGGAGTCTTACCTAGAGGCAGTTTTAGAAATGATGGAACTTCTCGCAGGTAGCGAACGGTGATGGTGACCTCATCTCCTGCAGTGCGCAAGAGGTGAACCTGACAGGAGCCGGAGAGGGATAGAGAGATGGAGATTGAGATAGATAGCAAGAGAGAGAGAAAGAGAGAATGATTGTGAGTGAAGCCGCAAGATAAAATTTAATCTCATAGAAATGAAAACAAGCCACATTCATGCCAAGCTGTACACAGCCTGAGCAGACAAAATAAAAACGGGATGAGGGAGGAATATGTAAGTTAAAGCCCCAACAGATGTGGCTTCGCTTAAATCATCTGACGTGGAACTTGAAGGCCGGCGTTTCTCTCATGACAGGCGGCAGAATAAAGCGTCAGCTCACACTACAAAGTAATTACACTCTGGGAACGTCAGATCATCTGATGTCTAAGTGATATAAAATGCGTAGAGTAGAAAAGATGTCAAATTTTCAAGGCGTTAAAGTAAGGTTAGATTTAAAGGATGAAATATTGAATCTGTCTATCTTCTGTACATCCAAGAATAGAGAGAAAACTAGAAAAACTGCCGTATGGTTGTATCCCTCTGCACAATAGTCAAGTTGTGTCTGTCATAACTAGCCTATGAATTCTTGAGTTATGGAGTTAAGAACATGTTTTATGCTGTCACAGTGACCTTGATCTTTGACCCTTGTCCACAAAATTCTAATGAGTTTAATTTTAAGTCCAAGTGAATGTTTGTGCTTAATTTAAGGACATTCCCTCAAGGTGTTCCAGAGATATCGTGTTAACAAGAGAGAGATGAAATGGATGCAAGGTCACAGTGACCTTTGACCATCATAATCTAATCAGTCCAAGCGAATGTTTGTGCCAAATTTGAAAGTTCTCTCATGGTGTTCTTGAGATATCAAATTAACAAGAATGAGACAGACAAGGTCACAGTGACCTTGACCTTCAACCACGAAACTCTAATCAGTTCATTCTTAAGTCTAAGTGGATGTTTGTGGCATTTTTGAGGAAATTCCCTGTTTCTGAAATATTGCTTCCACAAGAATGAGACACATGCAAAGTCACAGTGATCTTGACCTGTGACCTTCAACCACCAAAATCAAATCAGTTAATTCTTGAGTCTATGTAGACATTTGTGCCAAATTAAAAAAATAATAATTTGAGGTGTTCTTGCATTCACAAGAATGAAACAGACAAGATCACACTGACCTCGACCTTTGACCACAAAAATCAAATCAGTTCATCATTGAGTCCAAATGGACGTGTATGCCAATTTTGAAGAAATTGCCTGAAGGCAGTATCAGATACTGCGTTTACAAAAATGAGAAAGACTGGGTCACAGTGACCTTGACCTTTGACCTATTACCACCAAATCTAATCAGTTCATTATTGAGTCCAAGTGGACCTTTGTGCCAAATATGCACTAATTCTTTTCAAGAATTCATGGAATATTGCAGGTTTTTTGGACGGACAATCTGAAAACATAAGAGCAGTTTAGGGCTATTGCTGCCTCTGAGGAATAATAAAAGAGCAAATGAGTCACCTGACTGTCACATCTAACATGCAACGTCACTTCCACACACCCTAAATGCACATCTGCTATTAGATCCCTCTCTGTCCTCGACAGTAGTCCTTGGTACTTTAGCCTGAGCATCTGCCAGTGCTGCGAGTGAGACAGCCTGCCATTAAAGCTCTGGATTTTGTTCTGAAGAGAAGCTGCTCATTATGTGTTTTGACGCTCTGGAGGTGAATATAGTGAACAGCTGTTAGGGGCTGCATGAGAAGACACAGATGACAGACATGGGAAAAGAGTGTGTGTGTGTGTGTGTGTGTGTGTGTGTGTGTGTGTGTGTGTGTGTGTGTGTGGGAGATGATGGCAGAGAAAGAAGGAAATATTTAACAAGAAGACAAGCTACATTTATATGAGAAATAGAGCAAAAAAAGAAGTCCATGTGTAAAAATGATGCTGGTCACAGAGTAAACCAAAACAGCCTCCTGCCAAGATGGCAACTCAGATTGTTGAGGCATACCTGCGTGCTGATAGCCATTTGGGATTTGGTGTTAAACCTGGGAGAAGGATGGAAACAGCAATGGATGGATGAAGCAGGGTTATGGGTTTTTACAACTGTTAAATCAAGAAAAATACTCACAACTTCCTCATGAGTGCACGGCTCTACATTAATGCCATTGACCTAAAAAAAAAAAAAAGAGTGGAAAAGCAATTAGTAATTATAGAGTGGAGAAACTATATAATTTAGCAACTCAACTGCATGCTCTTTGGCTGCAGGGACAGGGCCACAGGGGTGGCCAGAGGTGGAATATGATTGGCACCCCCTGATCCCCCCAACCAGAGTCACAAGGTGATAGGTAGTTGGCCTGTTAATACCGTGGAAGGATTAGGTGCAGGTACAGGGCCCCAGGAACCAGCCTCTGTATGAAGTAACTTAACTTTTCTTGTTGAAAAGACAATAAAACAACAAGGCAGAGATGCAAAACAACCACAAAAAGAAACAAAACGATCCCAAAAAAGAAACACAATCTGACATAAACCATAAAGTGACGTAAAAACAGTCTCAGAGACAAACGCACAACAATCACATCACAAAGACACACAAATCAACCACAAAGAAATGCAAGACCAGCGAGACCACAAAGACACATAGAACAATCACAAAGAGACAGGAAACTATTTTACAGAAAGAATCACAACAAAAAACAAAGGAGATGTAAAACCACCGAACTAAAAAGACACAAAAGAACGACCAGAAAGAGGGGCAAAACAACCACACCACAAAGACACACAAGCAACAAGAAAGCAACATAAAACACACACCATAAAGGCTAAGATGCATAAAAAAAACAGAGACAAAAAAAACACAAGGAGATGCAAAACAACCACATCAGAAAGACACACAAAATGACCACAGACACACAAAAGAGCCACAAAGAGACACAAAAAACGACACAAAACAAATATAAAGAGAAACATTTTTTTCAAAGAGATACAAAAAAGACCACATATCAAAGACACACATAACTATCACAGAGATTCACAAAACAACGAGACAAAAATATTACTCTAAAGAGACACAAACTCAACTACACTAAAAAGACACAAAAAACACCACAAAAATACACAAAATGACCACAAAGACATTCGAAACAACCACAGAAAGAAAAGGAATAATTTCAAAGAGACATCAAAATAATCACACCACAAAGATACAAAAAAAAAAACCACAAGACACACTTGTCCATGTCTCCGTTTAGTGGCCCATTGTCTTGCAATCTGTCCATAGCTGTGGACTCTAGCAGCTAAACACTGATATTACTATTTTTGTTATAATCAAAAGTTTCCACACCCACCCCGCCTGATCTGCTGCCTCTCCTGCTACGGCAGAAAGTACGCAGAAATATGCAATATTCTGCAGCGTGACAATTTAAAGTCATTGCAAATTAATATGAAACAGTGGTGATCCAAAGGTGGAAGCAACAGAAATTCAATTCATAATATCATTCTTATTAACTCCCAATATGAGTGCTAATATTGCTCGGCTGTCCAATGAATCTACTTGATATTTCAGATAAACAGCGCAGCCAATAAACCTGCCAGATGCATTCAAATTATCCGTTTCAATGATTAAATGGATATCATCACTAAATACTAGACACTGTGGGGTTGCAAATGATTATTCTGATGAACAAAAACTGTTACTTGTTGGCGATCTTATGATAAATAAACCATAGAATCTGACAATGAGGTATTTGTTTAGTTTAATTGAATATGTGGCTTCAAATAGAAGATATTTGGCCGCAATATCAACTTCTGAGAGGAGCATAGAGGTTATTAAAAGAGTCATTTGATTGAAGTTTAACCCTCAAAAAATTTCGCCTCTCATTTTCAAAGTGAAATAACACTCGTAATTAAAATGCCACAAGTTGCCATTCTCGCCGGTGACCCAAATCAACCCTGAAGCAAATAAGTCACAAACTGATGTACCAACCTGCAGCACGGCGTCCCCGACAAACAGCTTCCCCGTCTGATCGGCTGCAGGGCGTCGGTTGTCAAGTGTCAGAGGTTAATGAAAACATTAGAAAATAATTGCTCATTTCATACATGGTAATGTGGTGGAAATGGCAATCAGTGTCTCCGTCTGACTAATCTGCGGCTGCGTCCTGCCGCTCACAGAAAAGAATACGGGAAAAGCATGAAATTTGAAACTAATCAGGATATAAACTCATTTGCGGCGGCACGGGAGGGAAACAATGAGAGCTCTGTTGTGAAAAGATTTGTAAAAAGCTCTGTGAAAGGGGGCTCTTAACGTCTCTGGGGGATATGAAGACATGATTCTGTCGTATCCAAAAAGGTATTAAGAGGGATGTGGGCAAAAAAGACAAATTACAGGGAAATGATTCACTCACATGAGGCTCTGATACTACAGCGTCACAGGATGCTCAGAGGTCAGTGGTTCTTACAATTTCACTGACAAATATAATTTAAGTATTTTCTCCTCCATCTAGCGAACAGCATGGGAGCATCACTCTTCCAATTTGGCGGCTGTTTTCCTCCTCTCAGTGTTTCTTTTCACATTTTATTTTTTGCAACTTTTCTTTTCTTTTTCGCTTCAAGCAATTTATGTTACCTTTTTGCAAATTGAAAGCACAATCCGTAATCAATTCATTGGTCAAATGAATAACCGATTAATCGTTATACGATAAATAAAAACAATGCGTTTGCACTTTATCCTCAGTCAAAGCTCAAAGCAACATATTGCACATATTTTGACAGCATTACATAGCCTACTAATTTAATGCTTAAATTTCACATTTTGATTAAATTCTTAACGACCGATTTATAAAAGGCACAAGGTAGATTTATTAGTAATTTTTAAAGTACGTTTAAAAAATGAAATTAGAAATCTAAATAAAAATTTGTCCTTAAATCCTGCTATATCTTTAGGAGTCAGAGGAGTTCATTAATTGTTCTCATCCCTAAGTTCAACCAATAAAAAAGATTTTAAAGAATTATGTATGTACATTTTTGGAAAAATAAGTCTAGTTGCTTTCACTCTCAGAGTTAGAGCACAGGATTGGTACTAATCTCATGTCATTGAGCTGGAGTCAGGACATGTCTAGCCGAGCCAGAGTTTCCCACACATCCATTTATTTGTGGCAGCCTGCAATGATTACAAAACATTTGCCCCCACAAATAGATTTTCTATTTTTGGAGCTGGGCCGTTCATAAGGAGGGCTGCTGAATTATATATACACCAGTTATTCATCGCACCACATTCTCGGAGCATAGAGCGTACTCTGGGCACATATGGAGCAGAAAAATGTCAGGCGCATCGAAACAAACTTAACCGTGCTCTGTATCTAAAAGTTTACATTTACTATTATCCACCCAGGGCTCCTGCAGCTTAAGGTAAGGTTGATTTATGACTTTTCAAGACTTTTTTAATGCCACTAAAAATTACATTTAAGATCAATTTTCAGATAACCAAAAACTGAAGGACAATTTTATTTTTAAAAAATGTTTCTTGTAGCACAAAGCATGACTCCTGTGAAAAAGTTAAGATTAGGAGGAGCTAAATACCTCCTGACTGCAGCTCCATGTTAAATTAGCATAAAGTGGCACAAATTAAACACAAAGTCTATTTTTCTTGTCAAGACAAAAAAGCTGCATTACAAAGTGGGGTTTGAAAGAAATGAACATTTACCAGGCAAGAAAATGCTTTTGAATTGCATTTTGTGAGAAGCAGACTCAGCTGCTTTAATTTTTGACTTTTCTACTCTCTCACAAATATTATCAATTTTGAAGAAATGCAATAATAAATTGTTTGAGTACCTCTTTAAAACCCAGACACGAGACTAATGGCAAAATCCTTTTCTCACCTTCATGGAAAGAACACAAAAGTGCTTACTATAATTTCAAACTATTCCTCTTTTTCCCAAATTAAACCAATTTCTTCACTCCTGTAACGGTTCTTCTCTTTTTTCTTTGATTATGTCCTAACACAGTGCTTACCTTTACAGAAAACTACTAATGCTCTCAAAATGCTTAAAATTTCATAGTGGACTTAAATGTCACCTGTGAAATATCCAGTGCCTCTTTCTAATTTCATTAACATTTTCATTATCAACCTGATTAATGACATTTAACTCTGCATTGAAAACCATTTCCAAGGCCACACTGCCACAGTGAAATAAAAACACTTTCTTACCTACTTGATCTTTAAAAATCTTTGAAATCACCACAGGCACGTTGTGCTCTGCACCTCCCTGAAAGCAGGAGAGATAGAGAGGATGAATGTTGTGGAGGTTCAGTGGTGATATTTGCTGCCAAAAGTGCTTTCGAAGACAAACAGTCATCTGTGCAACCCAAAGCCTTTGTCATTTCCACTTTAGCCTCCCCATAATCAGAACTTATCTGCTTACTTTGATGCTTAAGCCCAGTCCGCCAGTCGCCTGTCTTCGCAGTACAACAGTTCTGTGCTTTAGAAAATGGGAGTTTCTTATTGGCAATAGGATATTGTGAACATTGAAACAGTATTCTGGAGTTATGCTGCACGAATGACAATGCAAGTCTGGAGCCCTCGGGCGCACTTACATTTGGTTGGGATTCGCTTCCACTTACGCAGACCACGTCCAGCTTCTGGATGGTTAAAACCTCTTTGGTCAGTTTCAGGCAGACGTCGTAGGTATTGTTGGTCTCCTCATTGTACAGCAAAGCAATTCCAGATTTCGTCTGTTGGAATTGAGAAGAGCATTGACATTTTGCTAGGCGGAGCAATTATGTACACAATGAACATTTTAATCGTCTTTCCTCGATTTGTCATTTGTGTACCTCATTCTGCTCGCCTAGTTTTGGGTTAATTGGTTTTGCTTGACATTGTGAAAGCGTGAACCTTTGTGTAATAGAAAAAAACATCTCATGCTTTGATTTTTGTAACATTACCTTATACAGAGTTCATACATATTTTTACTAATACATTTCCATGACTTTTACATGACTTTGAAGACCACACATTCTTTCGATACCTCTTATCCGTTCTATTTCATTGCTATATAATAGCTTTTTTAATTAAATATTTATTATTTGAAAAAGTAATGAATTCAAAACAGGATTAGAACTGGATATTTGAATATAACTTGGGGACTGTCTTATAATTTAAGATGGGGGGTGCAAAAAGGGAGAGGCATGTTAAACCCTATAGGGACCTTCATGCTCCTTCGTGCTTTCAATCCGATGCCTTCCAGCGGCATATCATACCGATGTGACTGGTTCTGTCCAGCGGTGCAACTGACACCGACTGTCCACGTATCTTGCTACAATGGCAGGTGCTGTCTGGTTGCATTTAAAGTCACTGCAAATGGTTCTCTTGGGCCGTGTTCTCAGCATGTCCAGCGGCACATTATGCATACGCAAAAGTTGGCTTTTGGCATCAGGATCTTACGCCCATGGCACTGCAAAATTGGCGGTATTCGACACACGTATATAGCAAATGTTAGCATGCTAACACGCCACACTTAGATAAGAACATTGTAAACATCTTACTTGCTAATCACCAGCATATTAGCATTGTCATTTTTGTCACTGTCATTGTTATTTGTCATTGTCATTCCACAGTCTTTCAATGTTCCCCCATGTTCAGAAAAGGTTAACAGTACTGGGTAGAAGGGCCACTAGTGTTTTAAGCTAATGTATGAAAACCAAAGTTACCAGTACACAAGCTGGGCTCCATACACAATGAAGTTCTAACGTCTAACAGTAGTTGCTCTGATCTACATCATTTTGAAAATGGCAAAGGAGTGAGGTGCACAATGCCCTCAGGTTTTGACAATGCTGTACTGAATTGGTGATGTACATTTTTTTCCTCAAAATTCATCAAATTTCAGGCACAAGAGTGGATACGATTGATGGATGATCTGACATCTAAACAGGTGGAAGGACTACAGCTCATGTTTGATGGAAAAACAATCTCCAGGTAAACTGAGGTGACTTGACTATGGATTACAGAAATGACTTCATATGCAAAGAGTGGACAAAACAAAAGGCACACAAATGTAATTTAGTCCAATAAACCACCACAAGCAATGGCTTTACAAGTTACTATAGACTTGAATCAGTAAAGTCTCACCAGAAATGAGCATTAGAAGCTTCATATGGTGTATTTCATTTATTGTGTCCACGCCCCCTTTCATTTGGTATTATTAGATGCCTCCCACAACATTTTGAAAAACAAGTTAAACAGTTATGTACCATTCTATGACACCTTTTTCTATGCTTTACATCTGCTCATCATGTGTAGAAGTGAACGGTGAAGGTTGTTTCATTCCATTTACATTTTTTGGCATTTAGGTGGAACCTTTCCAGATGTCTTTTTTTAAGATCTTGTGTAGATCCTCAAAGACAGTGTTGAACCTTTGAGATTCTTTTTTTGCATGACTGATTATTTGAAAGAAACCCAGGGACAGGGAACATCATTTTTTTACTACAAAAGGGGAATTATTGCAATTTAAAAAGCCATTTTCATGTACTTCAAATAATTGTTCGACTCTCCTCGACTGTCTCGATTTAATGGTGCAGGACTGAAATGCATACAAGAAAGCCCTGAAATCAGAGCAAAGCAATTAGACAGTAAAAGGACAAAAATACAAAAGCTAGTCATTTGGTGTCCCACCGTTCTTCTGCAGGTGACTTGTTTAAAACAGCAGAAGATGACCTTTTCATACTCTTAAGGGTTCAGAGTTGGTGAAAAATATGACAATAAGTGCATGAATGATGTCAACCAAATCTCTTAAGAAACTTTGGAACGAAGGTCATGTTCTGTTCTTGCCAAAGAAGACTGAGTAAGGCTTCTGGTCAGGAGCTTTGCAGAAATATTACATACATTCAGGGGACACAAAACAAGTCTCAAATTCTGATGCAGCATGAGTAAGACCCACTGACCTCTATTCTACTTTGTACAGCTAAGCAACTCTCTCTGTAGCCATTGTTTCTTGTCTTCAGTCTCATCAATAACAAATCACATGACAGTTTTTTATGTATGTAAGTGGTTGTCAGTTAAGTGGTTACATACGTCAGTCTACAGATTCATTTTGCTGTTCTTCAGATCACTGCACTGTGCACCAACTGGGTCTAGTAGGAGCTAGCTAGTGGCAGTCATCATTCGGGTATTAAAAATAGTAAGCGGGTTTACATTAACCATCAAACTGCATAAATTAAAATTACCAATGCAAAATATGCCTAATGGAAACACATCAATTTTGAAAAACGTATCGCATCAAGTTTTCACGCTCACATAAAGTGGTATTTCAGGGGATCCCAAAAAGCCATACTTTGCAAAACTGCAATGGAAACACTGGCTCCCTTGGCATGATGCAGCAGGCACTACAAGAGGTGTTATTGCATCTTTCATTTTACATAATTTTGCATTTTGCTTGGTTCGTTTTTTTTCCCTTAAAATGACCATATAACTTAAGGGGTTAATGGGTGTCAGGCTATCTAAAGCAGAATTATTTGAAACTGCCATAACTAGCTAGAATTTGTTCAAACTTGACTCTTTGAAAAAGTGACAGTATTAGTCAACTTTCGTAGACTATACTGTATGACATGCTCCGGTCAGTAGTGAAACGGTGCGTCTCCTAGCAACGCCGGCTGTCAGATGTGAGAAACAGCTGCAGAGGAAAATGCCCACCCACAGGCCTGAAACTTAGACATTGCTTCCATTTTTTAATGAGAAAAAAAAGCACAAGGGTGTTTTGTATTATATCTCATACTTCCCCTTTCTTCAGCAATAATGCTCAAGGGCATATAGCACATTTGCTGTACAACTAATAAAACTAGTGTGTTGTTGCTGGCTTTGGTCCCTAAAACCTGAGCAAATTGGCTTTTTTTTCCTTCAAAAACATGTCAAGAAGACAATGAGCATAAAAGGAAGACAGCCCCCAAGAGATTAGAAAAAATTAAAGAAAATTACCTCAAGAAATACTGTACAAAAGGGGAAAGGTTAAAAAATTACAAGTAAATAACCCAGAAAAGTGCTTAAAAAATTATAATCATTTTGTTTCAGAATTTTAAATCTTCCATTATTATTAGTATGAATATAGTTAGTTTCCATAGCTTTTTTTCTTTTTTTCCCACTAGACAGATATTTTTCTAAATCTACCAATTTCTGGCAATTTGTGGAACATTTCAAGTTGTTTATCGCCTTTTCAACATTTTTTAAATAAATTGCACTAATTTGCTCAGGGGGATGTTGCTCCAAGTTATAAAGGGTTAAAAAATGGTGTGAAATTTGAAGGAAAGCCTTGTTTAGCTTCATAAATGAGACACATGACGGGAAGAGATTTAATGGGCCTAAAACATCTTATTATCTGTGGATTAAATTTTTGTTTAATTCTAATATAATGTGAGGCACTGTGGATTACTGTGGTGATCGTGGAGTACTTAAGGATGTAAGTATTTAAGGATGGGGCCCCTCAAGACAGAAACCCATAGTGAGGAAAAAGTGTATGGGCAGAGGGAATTGGTGCAGCTCCTGGGTCTATCATGTACCAGCCCTGTGCTTGTTCATGTGCGACTGTGTGCAGACATCCGGGACCATAAAGAATAATCTAAAGACAACGGTACTGTCTTGCAACCTCGTCTCATTTGTGTAGATCGAAAACAAAAGAAGTAATGAAAGCCGCCTTGTGGGACACCTGTACATAAAACAATCTTCTTAATCTGCTACACGCTGGTCGCATATTCTCCTCCGTCCGTCTGTCAGAAATTTTGTAATCTAGTGGAAAAAAAAAAAAGCACCTTTAAAATTCAAATCACACAACTGCTGCAGAAGCACATGTTTTGGCAATATATTCAAAGCTGAATTGAGTTAAAATCTTGTGACAGCATATCATATTCATCGTGCTGACTGTGGTCAAATTGTGTCCTCTTTTTCCTTAAAATCTCACAGCACAACTGTGGGGGGGGTGAAGCAGACAACCCCATGCAATACAGTGTAACAGCTCGGCAATATATCTTGTATTTGCAAAGCTTAAAATACAAAGTGCTGTGATGCAGTGACCTTTCACTAATGAATATTCCTAACGACAGCCCAGCTGTTAAAAGGTGCAACAGGCAATAACTGAAACTGGGGCTGGGCGATATGGCCTAAAAATAAAATCGATTTTTTCACACCAAACCCAAGTTTTGCCTTTGATTTTAGCAGTAAAAATATAAGGCAAACTGAATTTCCCTTCTGTTAATATAGTAAACTGTATTTCCCTTTTGGGGTTAAAGTGCAAGCTGCAAACTTGTCTTTAACACTGAAGGCTGCAGTAATTTCACAAAACATATTTACATGAATTCATTCAGGCAGTTGGGCTGGGGCACCAGGCCCAATTTTTGTCAGTCTTTGAAAACAGTAAAATGAATCGCTCAGTTACTTCAGTTCGGACAGGAATGTGTGACACGAGCTGTACACACACCTGGCGCACAGTCTGTAATCAAGTACATTTCATAAAAATCCTCAAAATCAGGAGAAATACGAGATAGATGGGATGCCGGGAGAACACCGGGAGAGGGCAGGGAAAACAGGGGTGTCCTGGGAAAATCGGGAGGGTTGGCAAGTTTGCTTCTATCTCCTAAGCGGAAAGATACAGTGTACTTTGCCGTCCTACGCAAACTTCGCTAACGTTTAGGCCTGGTGGGGGTTCTCTAGTGTCGTTAACGTTAACACTCCAGATTTGCAGTGGGTCACTGTCCTGTCATACAGGACACAGCGGGAAAACGCTTCCACTAATGTCGGCTGCTTTTTACTGGCTGTTTGTGGGCTGACACCTCGTGCATCTCAGAGTGAGACACATTTTCCCACTCGGCTGCTGCCTCTGTTTGACATGTTGAAACAAAGTGGTCGTGCAACTGCCTTTAGCTGCAAAAGCCTTTGAATAAACTTTAAAGCGGACTGTTGTTTTTCGAGATCTGACGCCTCAAAACTAAAACCAGTTCCAATGACCAGACTGTGTCTTTTTGGGAACGAATGGCGGAGGCAGAAATCGAGATTTTCATTTTTAAAAATCGCCCTGAAACACAAATTTGAATTAATCGATAAAATCAATTTATCGCCCAGCCCAAACTGAAACGCAACTTTTTTATCTCCTCAGTTAAAAATTTGTGTCAAAGGGGTTTTAAATTTAAAATCTTTGCAGGTCCCTAGTGTCTGAGACCTAACCAAGGACGCAGTCTGTCTGAATTAGTCAAATCCAGTCTAGTGGATTTGGGTAGTGTCCCATTCTATCAGGGACTTGGGTCTGTTCATGAATAAGTCTGAGTGGTACCCAGTGGACTTGGCTGAACGCATGATGTTAGACCCAATGATGCTGCTCTCTCTTTATTTGGGTTTGTTTGGGTTGGCTGTATTTTAGTTCGGGCCTAGTTATGTTTAAGCCTAGACCGATTCTTTTCACAATATTGGTCCCTTCGGGTTGGGCTTGGGTGTTATCTTTTTACATAAACAAAATAACACTTATCCAGCAGTCTCGGTTTGTCGTTTTGGTTATTTAGTTCATTAATCGGCTATTTCACTAACTCAGGTTTTGGTCAAATAAATCCTTGCTTCACAGGGTTAGATGTGAAGATAAACTGTTTTCTGTGCCATCCTTCTGCTCTCTTTCTGCTGTTATGTGCACGACCTGGACCAGCAGTTTACAGTCCTGTAACGTTATCCCCAATACTCACAGTCCACTCAGCTGCCTTATTAACCACACTGACTTCTGGCAGCATGTGATGTGCACTACATGCAAAACATCGTCATTACAGCCTCTCCAGTATGAGGTCACAGAAAGATAAGCTTCTGTATTTTCTAACCATAATGAAAATCATACCATTGGAATTTATAAATACTCTGGGATACCGTAATACCATGATATAGCCTGAGCCTGATTTCAGTTGATGTGTGTAAATGTACTGAACCTTTCAAGTTTTGTTACATTTTGCAAAGTATTTTTTATTTTTTTAATGACACTCCATACATGTTGTCCCTACATATATGTTTGACAGTGGTGCCTTCTCCAGAAAACCTCTCTTCAAAGCATAACAGGGTTTCCCCACAGGTTCACTTATTTGTGGCAGCCCGCCACGATGAAGTTATCTGCCATCACAAAGTAATTTTCTATTTTGTAGCTTGACCATTCATTAGTAGCACTGCGGGAATACACAGTATATACCACTCTGTTGCACATGTTACCACACTCTTGGAGTACAGAGCATACCCTTGGCACAGACGGAGCAGCAGAATATCAGGCACAGTGAAAGTAAAACTCAACCATTCATTGACCTGGGTCTAAATTTTTACTAACAGAGGTTAAAAGAGATTCATTTGTTCATTTTTGCCCATCATTGTTCAAGTCTATTGAGACTGTGTCTGAGTGGCTTTGTTTCCTTGACGGATTAGCAGCAATGACTGTATATAACGATAGAAAGCACATCTCCACTTACTCCAGCTGTACAAAAACAATGCCAAAATATCCTGGATAAAGTGTCTGCCATCTTGTGCTATGGACACCATTTAAAGCCAGAGTCTACGCAGTGGCGATCTATGCGGTATCGAATTCTGCCATGCGACCAATCCCAACCAGAGCCATTGACTGTGAGCACACCCAGCTGTCAATTGTGCCATCTTACTCATCAACAAATAACTAAATTAAACCAAACGTATCAGTAAAAATAACACTTTGCCGATTATAGCCTTTATAATAAAGATTGACAGCAAAGTGGAACAAAGTTAGGTAAGTCTTATGTGTTGGCGAAGGCCAGAGTCAAGACCATAGTCAAGACCAACAAAGTCTAAAGTGCAAGTCAAAAACTCTGTGTTTTCAGATCTCAAAATGCACCCTTTACCATATTTAATGCCATTTGTAATTTTCTAAACAAAGAATAACATGTCTACAAAGGAGGCTGTCTAAGAGCTGAGCAGTGGCAGTAGCTGCCAACACTCTGTGCTCTGACTGCGTCTAAACAAGATGCTTACGAGTACAGTACTGAGTATAGGTCACCCGTGCTTTGCAAGCGTTCCGAGAAAGAGCAACAAATGATCTCTGCAGCTTTTTTAAACAAGGAAAGTGCCTTAAAATGTGGGAAAAAAATGCAGTGGGTCAGGCTTACGTCTGAGCTGTTACGTGGCCTGTGGAGACAGCTAGACTGATTAAAACAGGATTGCTTCTGCTCCTTTAGACACAAGTGAGACAAACAATTGAAAAACACTGCTGAGACGCCTCCTGTGCAGACACGCTGTGACTGTAAGTATAGTAAATTTACAGAAATAAAAAAAGCTCTTTTTAAATTTGTATCTGTGTCTTTGAAATACATTTTATTACTCCTTGATAGTGCCTGGTTTGGGGTTTGATATTGATTCAAAACTAGTCTAGTTTTAAAACCCTTATTGAATCTAGTTGTCTTCGACTCTGAAAACTGTTCACAGAAGTTTAAAATAAAATCAAGAGCCCATTTACATCTGTACTCTCTGTTGGGAGGCTAGAAGCAACTCAGTTTTGATTGGCAGACAAATTCTTTTTCACCATAACTCAGATAAAACCTGAAAATGAGATGAGCAGAGAAGACATGGTACGCTGATTAAATATGTACCTGAAATAAAAACTGTAGCCTACTGACATAACATACTTAATTTTTCACAAGGTACTTCCCCTAATACTAGAGTTCCTCATTCAAAACTATTGAAATGATCAACTTAAAATAGTTATAAGACATGATTTTTTTAATGGGACATTCTGACAACTGAAGAGCTGCCATTCATACATCTTTTTCACCAACATGGAACTGGTTCCGTTCTAAATGCCGCAACTAATTTTCAACTTTTCAGAGCATTTTGACCAAGAAGAAATTTATTAAGAACCAAGAAAATTGAAAAAATAGCAGGTATATCTTGACCTTAAGTCCGTGATGACATCTGTGGATGTGTTTTATTGTACAGGTTGGAAAGAGAGCCATGGAGGGACTATTGAATACCAATAAATCGGTTGTTAAGAATTTCATCAAATGTGAAATATAATCAGTCGATAGGCTATGCAATACTGTCAAAGCATATGCAATACATTGCTGTAAGCTTTGATTATGGGAAAAAAACACATTTGGTATTGTTTTAAATAAAATCTTTAAAGTTTTTATGTTTATTTCAAGTAAAGATTAATCGATTAATCAATTTTGGCAAATAATCAATCAAGGAAAGTCCTCACAATTGGCTACCCTAGAGTCAAGTGAGTAATCACTAGACAAAAAAAGAGCATGCAGTGGACTTATTAATAGTTGGTCCATGCTTGTTTTTTTGGGCAAAGACATCTTTAAAAAAAACGGAAATAAAGTTCATAGGTAATTGATGTAATCTACAATTTTGCTACTATTTATATTTATTTCCATTGTGCATTGTTTGTCGTCTTCTGTTGATGACACATCCTTGACTTCAATGGTTCTACTCAAAAATGGTGGAAAAGCAGCCTGATTCTCTGAATATCACCAAGGTTTCAAGAAATCTGAAATGAACAGGTGTTATATTTGGCCTTTTTGAACTATAAAACATATATACAATATCAGAGTGGTTTTACAGAGTGATGCTTCTTTTACCTCATAAATTATCTGTGGCCTAGAACGGACACCAGCTTGCATAAAGTGCATCAAAGAGACAACATCCAAAAGTTTCATTCATCCTTCCATTCCATTTACACTGGCCAACAGTCAGTATGTTTGCCTGAATGCTCCGGTGTGCACTTCCAAACACATCTTTCCCTCTTACATGTGCAAACGGGGCTGCTAATTTCATTCAAGGTATCTGTTGTCAGAAATATGAATATGGAGAGTTGCCAATTTTTTCCTAACATGCTGTTTAATCTTTGGGTTCATGAAGAATATCAAGTCATTCTAAGTCCTAAAGGGCTTAACTTCAAGAGAAATCGTGAGTCACTGGTTTTGAAGTCAAGTTCTATTTTTTTTTTACTTTTTTCATTTTCTTATTTTGTCAAGTTGAGAATACAGTGATTAAATGCACAACTGAAATCTGACTTCAGTCTAAGCTATGTGACTCGAGGGGTTCTGATCTGTAGACAAACTCATCCGCAGTATGGTGCCCACACCCATTGCACCAGACAATAAAAGCTGGAAATTCATGTCTGTCCAATGTAAATTTCATGAATTTAAGGTTGAAAATCTAAAGTTTTCTAAAGCTCAAAGCAGTTATCCTCAACACCATTTGCAGCCAAATTCATTTAAGAGCACATGGTGTACTACTATTAGGTTTGGAAGGTTATCAAAATCTAAGTATTATAGAAGAGAATATATGTACAACACTGAAGGAAAATCAAAGCTACACTTAAACAAAGTTGTCTGTATGCATTATAGATGGTGAAAGTACGAATTGTGCCAGAGGGTGAACATGTATACTTAATTCACTTAGTTGGAGGGTATCTCGACTCACAGTGGGTGAGTGAACTCAGATCACAGCATCAGTTAGACGCATTGCACAAGGTCTCACTTCTTATCTGCAATTCACTCCAACAACTATATCAATTATGAACAACTGCTGGTAGACAAAAATTCAAAGATGAAATAAAGATTCGGCATTTAAAGACTTGGGTGTTCTTACCGCCAAATAAGAGACTTTCATCTCATTAAACTGCAGAGGGGTTTTGTTTGTAGTTTTGTTTTTCTGAAGACTAAATCTCAGCAGGGGTTGCTGAACGAGTTAAAGAACAGACAGAACTAGTGGCACACCTGCTGTGGAGAGTTCTGGATTCACAAAGACATGAGAAGGTCGAGGCTAAGTTTGTGTTGCCGTTTGAAGGCTCTCCTAAACATACTCCGTTCACACGCTCAGCCCTCTGTGAATTGGAGTGCAATTTGACCTGACAGTTGGTGATTAGCCAGATTTGTCACACTGGCTGGAGGAGTGCTTCTAACCATGTTGGCAGTGAGGATCACATCAGTGGTGTGTCTAGGCACCATTCATGTGTTTATGTCGATTTAATGATTTTATTTGCATGACTTAATTATAGAAAACAGGCAGATGGCAGATAGCTGATGATGGATTATATAAACTATAAAGATGAATACCTTAACCTTGGCCCAATCCCATTTCTTCTTTTTATCTTTACCCCTTGTTTTCAAGTGCCTCTTTACAGATTCACAAGGGGCAGTGGCTTCCCCCCAAAAATGGACAACCCTTCAAGACCATGATATGACAACAGTGGTCATAGAACAGTGGCTGCACAGATACGAACATGTGA